>NC_080107.1:34771592-35071592 GCF_950005125.1 Chionomys nivalis | reverse complement strand
TAGCATGTTTTTAGAGAATCATTGCTTTTCTTCCTCTGAAAGATTTGTGCAAAACAAAAAAGGAGAGAGGATTGTGCATGTCTTAGAGAACTAAACATTTTAAAATATTGTACTTGAAGCATCATATTGAGTTCTAAGTCTTTCTTCATGACAGCATCCTATTATGTAGCTCTTGCTGTATCGGAATGTAATATGTAGATCAGACTAGCCTTGAACTCCCAAAGATCTGCTTGCCTCTTCTTCCCAAGTGTGGAATGAGAAGGGTGAATCACAATGCTCAACACGTGTTTGACATTTTAATAATTATGTTTCTTTAAAAGAAGAATTAAAAAACTAACATCAAAGTCAAGAGATAGTGAATTAAAGCTCAGAAAAACCAAAGATCAAAGTTCTACTCATAAGGTTCCTAGAACTTTGAAAATTCAAGATGCCCCAGTATAAACAAGTATGCATATTTTTTCATATTTTTATTAAATTATACATATCTATATGCACCAACTTCAAAATTCTTCAAAAATATAAATATATTGTTTCTATTACCAATTTAATATAAATAAATATTTAGGTGACTGTGATATATAATTCGCCATTTCATAATGTTTATGTTAAAATGTAGTAGAACAACAGATATTATGTCTACATTTTATTGTAATTGAGTGAAAGAATTATAAATCCCCCTTCCCCAGATGTATTTAGTTACTCTGGATCTAAAAATATTTACTAGAGTAGCATTTCAATTTTTTTTCTTTATAATTAGTTTTAATTAGAGGGGAGCTGAAGAATGATGTGAGCACAGCGGCACATGTATGCCAAGAAATATGTGAGGAAGGCAAAGACAGCATTGTAGAGTAAATTCTTTCCTTTACGTGGGTTCTGTGATTGGAACTCGAGTCCTCAAGCTTCCATGCCAAGCGCCTTTTATAGCTGAGCCATTTCCTGTACTGACTTTCATTTTGCCTGTCTCTTCATAATATTCTAGAAGGATCTGTCCATTGGATTAAAGCTCTGAATTTGGGCAGAGTTGTTGCCAGTCATTTGATGTGATGTGTTTCCTTAAGGATACTGACTGTGTCATGCTCCTTTGGTCTTACTTTGGCATTCCTTTGGTTCCCACTATGTAAATTGTAGGTTCAAAAACATATGTACATTAACAGAGGAGTTTGCCTGGGTATTTGAATTAGAAATTTAATATGGACTAGATATTACAAAATCAGGCATTTGCCTTGCCTTGAGGAGTACATTTTGCTACATTAGATTTACAGATTGATAATTTCACATTATTCAAGTGTAGTCATGGGAAGTGTAAATGCTGTCTTTTAGTATCTGCTTAGAATTTCCCACAATCCCTGACCTTCAGGTATACTATTTTAAGATATATTTTCTTGTTAATTCTGTTGATTTCTTGATTTTCTGTGTACAATTTGAGTGCAGTATGAATAAAATCTCAGATTTTTTTTGTAGGCTTCATAAAAACAAGATTGTTTATAATAATATATAAATTCATTTTCTCCATTCAATTACTGTGTTGGTCTTATTGCAATAAAGAATTATTTTATAATTGAATGTGGGTAAAATTATTTTATAATTGAATGTGGAGGTAAAAAACAATCATGTGTTAAAAACATTACTTTGTCCTAAAGTAGTATTTCCAGATTAATCTTCAGGAAAAATAATAGATATTCAGATTCCATTATTTGTTCCTCTTACTCCAACTTGTGAGAGAAAACACAGGAAAAGAATTCAAGACCAATATTTGAAGATATGTCTTAGCTTTTAAGGGATATGAATCCAAATTCTACTTTTGGAAGAGAGTAGGTAGCCTTGAATTAATTAAATGACTAGTCTGATTAATCTCTATATTTTTTCAGTGCAGAGTTGTAAACAGATTTTATTATTTACTCATAAGTATAATCATGGAAAAGTTAAGTCATCTCACTTTTGGTGAGTTTTCTCTTATTTTTTTGATAATTTGATATATGAGTACAGCATTTACAACATTTCTACCTGTCTCTCTTCTCCATCTGACACTTCCTATTCATGTCCCCATTACCAGTTGAATTCATGACCTCTTCTTCTTTATCATTAGTGCAAATGTGTCCTACTTAGTCTAGTTAGTGTTGTTTTTACTTACATGTGTTTCAACATGGTTGCTTGGAATTGTTCTCTCTCTCTCTCTCTCTCTCTCTCTCTCTCTCTCTCTCTCTCTCTCTCTCTCTCCACCCCTAACTTCCCCTGTCTATGTTGCCCTGTCAACTGGTGTTACAATTTTTCAGGTCTTCTCAGACCTCCACATTGAAGAGATATCATAGGGACAGTTTTCCTGTCATGTATAGAAGTCATTATGTCACAGGGTCATAGTAAGTTCTTGGTCTCTGGTTCTTAAAGTCTTTCTATTCCTTCTTCTACAATGTATACCTGAGCATTACATAGAGGGTTTGTCTTCTAGATGGACCAGTTGGAGTAGGTTTGGGAACCACATGGTCGCTTATCCTCTGCATTTTGGGCAATTGTGGATTTCTGTAATAGTCTCCACCTATTGTAAAAAGAAGCTTCTTTGATGAGGGGTGAGAATTACACTCACCTATACTTACTACAAATATATCTTATTCCTGTGGATCTACCTTAGGCTAAAACAATTTGAGACTAATTTCCTTTGCTGAGGAGATTTTAAGACATTGATATAGATTCTGTCATGTGGTTATTAGTGATTGCTCTTATGAAGGTCTGCAATGAAAGAGAGCAAGGGAGACCAAAGAAATATAAGATGTCTAGTTTGAAAAGGAAGCCAGCATCAGGAAATTTAATACTTGAAACAAGGCTTGTGCTGAGAAAGAGAAGAGGCCTAAAATGGAATGGAATAAAGGGAATGGTGTCCTCAGTGCAAGACCCCCCACCACACACACAACTAATCCCGCAACTTGTAAAAGAAAAAGTCCTAAGGAATTTTGTGTTTCTAACAACAACAACAAATCAAAGAGTATGCAAAAGTAACTCAAGGAGAAGACAAGATTCCATAACAAGCAGGCAGCTGGACTTGGTAGCATCAGCCATATTTTCTGCCTTCTGTCTTGTGGTTAAGGAGAGATTCCTCATGTGACAGGGTAGTCCCTCCTTGGAGATACAGAGAGATCCTTGCATGAAGATGCGACAGTAAAAACTAGATTGTGTTGGAGTTCCCAGAATTTTGGAGAAGCCAGAGCCATAGGATGTTGGCAGGGAAATAGAAAACAGCCCAACCAGAAACTAACCCAAGAGACAGAAGTTGCAGTTGGCAAATCTGGAAAGGAAGAGTCAATTAAGCCCTTTGACAATGGACATATAACTACAGGATCTGGAATTTTCACTGTTGGCTTTTGGTTTTGTTTATTTCTACACTGCTATTCTTCCTTTCGGAATGGAAATGTATATTCTGTGCCATTGTATGCTGGTAATATTTTGTTTTTTTGTTTTGTTTTGTTTACAGTTTGTTATAGTGAAAAGATTCCCTTGAGTCCCAGAAAAGACTTAGACTTTAGAGTTACAGATTGTTTTTAGACTGTGAAGACCTATGGGGACTTCTGAAGTTGAACTGAATACATTTTATATTATGATATGGTTATAAGTCTACAGGGGCCAGGAAGTAAAATGTGATGGTTTAAATGAGAATGAGCCTAAAGGCTCATATATTTGTGTGTTGCTTTCTTCCCCAATGTGTGGAACTGTTTTGGAAGACTTAGGAGTTGTGGCCTTGGGGAAAATGTATTTCTGGGGGTGGGCTTTCAGTTAAAAACCTTGTGGTTCTCCCATCTAACTCGCTCTGCCTTCTGTTTTTGGATAAGGATATAAGCTCTCAGTTCCTATTCCAGCACTATGCTTGCCAACTTGTTGCCAGTTTCCTATCACGGTGATTATGGACTTGCCCTCTGAAACTTTAAGTACTAATTAAATTTGTTCTACTGTAAGTCTCCTTGTTCTTAGTGTTTTAGCACAATAATGGAAAAGTAACTATGACATAGATATTTAAAGCATAATTGAATGGTTAAAATTTATTGGTACTGTTGATAAGTAAAGTTGTAAAGTAAGTGCAACATTTTCTTCTGGAACGTGTAACAAATGTTCCTGTCATATGAGCTACACTGTGGTTCCTGCTAATAATAATCCAACTGCACTGTATATGTGAAAGTAGTTATGGATGACACCTAGACAAATTGGTGCACTGTGTACTAGTACAGTTTTATTGACAAAAACAAATGGCAGGCTCCATTTAGTCTAAAGGTCATAGTTTCATGGCCCACAATATAATCAACAAATTACCAAGCCAATCAGTAGTTTGTTTCCTTTGGTGAATTTCAATAAGGGAACTTCATACTTCATGTGATATTGTTATAGTTTTTTTTTTTTTTTTTTTTTTTACTGTGTGGTGTGACATTACTGTTCTCAGCGGTGTGAGCTGAAGATTTTGAGCCACTATCTCATGTATATTTAAAACTGGCCTCAGAATTTTCATGTCACTAAAGATAACTGCATTTCTGAGCTTCCTGTCTCCACATTTCTAGTGCTGGAATTCAGGTGTGCACTACATGCATAACGTATATGATGATGGACTTCGTGCGAGGTAGGCCAACACTCTACCAACTGAACTGCAGTCCCTTCATGAAGACTGTGTTTTAGGGGGTGATAATAACATTCACAGGAAAAATTAAAGAATCAAACCATTAAATAATTGTCTATAAATCAAAATTTTGCCTAAAGAGAGATTAAAGTAATTTCAAGAGTGAAGTTCCATATAAAAAACTCACAGAAATTAAAAGTAAAATTCACCATGTAAACTTTTTTACTATATGTCATGAATAAAACTGTATATATGATCCATATTGCAGCAAAATCACATTCGGTTCATTTTAAATAAAGCAGAAGTCACAACAAGAATCCCAGCATTTCTCTTTAAAAGAATTTTAGTTTGTAGAGAAATCATATTATTTGCCCATGGAAAGAGAGAAAATGAGAGAGAGAGAGAGAGAGAGAGAGAGAGAGAGAGAGAGAGAGAGAGAGAGAGAGAAACAAAGGTGATTTCTTCTTGCCTTTGAATGTTCACCGCCAGATTCTTTATCTTCTTTCTTTATAATTCTAAGCTTTTGAGAATCAGAAGCTACTTTCAAGACCATGTTTTTTTTTTAAAGTTTTAGTTGTATTTCCATAGATTCTCTTATAATGCAGAGACATTGCTTGTATCATAGTCATTTCTCAAAGCCTGGACTCAACAATCCTTTTCAGTTTTCACCTCCTTCACTGACTAAATCTCACTCTTCCTCTTGGAAATCAACTTCTTTATTTTGTGCCAGTGTAAACCTTATTGTCTCCTGCTGTCCTTCACTAAAGAATTATTCTATGTGTATTCATAATCATTTATGGAAAAGAATCATTGTGTTCCACTGTGGTGAACTTGCCCATCCAGCAACAACAACTGCCTTTGCATCCAGTTCTTTACTGAGACAATAAATGCAATATTAGATATTAATGGTTATTAGACTGAAAACAACATCACCTTTCATATGATCCTTTTATTTCTGGAGAGAAAAGGAGTTCTAACAAGAAGACCCAGTGTAGTAGAAGATTCATGATTAAAAACCGAGGGGGTAAGTTGAGGGAAGAAGAGCTAAAAGAACAATTATACATCATTTGTTAATGCCTTGTGAGAGACAATAAATTTAGGTTTAGAGATTTAATGAAATAATAAAAAGGATAAAAGATTTTTAAAAACAAGCTAAGTAGGAAATCCATGTACCGATTAAGCTGTAGTACATAAGATCCTGAATGATGAGATGGGTCTTGTGGGGTAACAGTGATACTTACTTTGAATATATTGTGATCTTAGGGATATTATCAGTGAGAATTAATTAGGATGCTTCTAGTTGTCTACTGAAAAAAAAAACATTCTTTTTTATCCCAACCTTCTATTATTTTTCTCTTTTCCTTTGAATGAAAATAATTTTGTTTCCATGCAAAATATTCTGGTTAAAGATTTCCCTCCCTCATCTCCTCCATGAGTCTCCCAATTTCACAGGCATCCTTATTCACTCTCCTTTTGTCCTTCCTTAGGGAAGAAAACAAAGTCATTTAAAGAATGATAATACTAAAATAAAATAAAGTGAAAACAGACATGTCAGAATGAGGAAAAATCAAAGAGAATAGACAAAGGAAAAGCACAGGAAATACACACACACATGCATACACACACACACACACACACACACATATATATATATATAGAGAGAGAGAGAGAGAGAGAGAAAGAGAGAGAGAGAGAGAGAGAGAGAGAGAGAGAGAGAGACAGAAAGAGACAACACACAAACACAGGAATCCCCCAAATACCCAAAACTGATATAATATATATACAAGGAGGTTCTATACTGAAAGAAAGAAAGAAAGAAAGAAAGAAAGAAAGAAAGAAAGAAAGAAAGAAAAGAGAAAACTGGCAAAACATTATGAAATAAAGAACCTTTAGAGATACCATTGAGTTAGTTGTGTTGGTCCTCTACCGCTGGATGTATGGTGTTCCCTTAAGAGTGATATGTACCCTCAGTTACACTCCATTGGAGAAAACTAGGTTTTTATTTGTGAGTGATTATTAATTGGAGATAGTTTCTGGGTCCTTATTTTATTTCTAAGATCTGCCATTAATGTTGTTTTGGTGTTCATTTTGATTTTGATTTTGACTACTAGCAATTTTATTCTTTGGTCATTTATGTACGGCAAGCCCACCGTTTGCACACTTACCTTTCTTTCTTTCTTTCTTTCTTTCTTTCTTTCTTTCTTTCTTTCTTTCTTTCTTTCTTTCTTTCTCTGATAGACTGAATCATAACTGTGGTAGTAATTCTAAATCTTATGTTTTAAAGCACCTATAGAATATTCTCTCATTTTGGGGGCTTCATAAACACCCCTTAAATAAAGAAATATCTCATTCACTTTTCCCAATACATATACTAATTCATAATTTACACACAATTCACTAGTGCCCAATAAGTTCGTTCTACTTCACTTTGTTGAACTCCTCAAACCTGAAGGATGCTCAATTGAAAATCCACTACTTACTGGTAAAAGTTTTATGACTTTCATCCTTTATGTACAAAGCATCATCTATGAGTATGTTTTTAAGATATCTGAATATATGACACAGTGCACATGGACTTTGTTTCTTTTTTTAAGCCTGAAAAATATGACAAGTTACATTAGAATGAAGTGAATAGCTTTGCGATTTGGCACCATTGCCAAAGAGTCATTATTCATCAAGTTTGTCCAATTTGCAGAAGGCATGTGAAACACAACAGAAGCATCACTGTGGTCTCCAAAGAGTGAGGCTATTGTTTTAACAAAGCCTTTGTACTTACAATCGATGTGAAAACCTTGAATTTAATCTTCATTAGCTGTGGAACATAAACTGTAGGCTTTCTTTGCCTTCAAAGACTGACTTTACTAGAGATTCAGTACACACCACATAATAACTGGAAGATGATCATGACTCTTAAATAGTGCTTTTGAAGAGTTGCCACTAAATGATGGCTTTTATGTCTGTTCCACACAGAACAACAGAAAATAATCTTATGGTAGTGGTAATTATCTACCCAGTTTGGTCACTGCAGAAAGCCAGATTGTGGAATTTGCAATGAAATAACCTCTGTTAACTCTGTGACCAGACACCAAACAAGAAAACACTGGATTTTGCTAAACTAAATGTAAAGCAAAAAAATTTCTTTCATTGTGAACTTTGATATAGATTAATATATAGTTAGTGCTTAATTCTCAGAAAAAGCTTGATTTTGAAGGTAATAGAAGCAATGATTCCTGGACTCTTCTTTATGTGGTTTTAGGTTATGATTATAGAGTGTATTACATCTTGTGGAGGATTAAAATTAAGGGTCCTTATAGATCGCTATAAATGTCATACTACAATTTTAATGTAGACAATCATATTAGAAGAAACCATCATGAAATGATTTTATTTTTTAAAAAAATAAATCATGGCATCTTCATGTTATAATGCATGATTTTTTATGATGCATCCACATATGTAAAATAAAATTATGACAACGTTGAGGCAAAAATTTATGTTCATCATTCCACAATTACTTATCACAACATGTTAAAAGAAGCTACAACCCACTCATTGAGACGTTATTATGAACTACAATCCTCAGCATTATAAATTAAAGAAGGGTTTCTTACATTATTGATTATATAATTCATACATACCAATTGACATTCTGGTAGACCTAGAGAACACTTGGGCATAACATATTTGCTATAACAGACAAAAGTAACACAAATATGTAATTAATCTGCTCACATTTAACAATATTTTATCCTGTGTATCTTTTCATTAGTATATATTAATTATACAAAACAATAATTTCTTTGTAACATGGCCTCATATGCATATAAATGTACTTTACTTCACTGTCACTGAACTTCTCCCTCCCCTTTCGTCTGTTCCAGGTTCTCTTCCATACAATCTCAGTTCCACTGTACTTCATGAAAATCTAAATTCAGTTTATGGAAGAGGTTATTTAGTATTTGCTTGTGTGATACTGGTTAATTTGTTAATGTAATTTTCAGGTCCATCCATTCATTTTCCTATAAGTAATACATTTTAATTCTTCTTTAGGATTATATAATATTAAACTATGTGCACAAACAATATTCTCTATTGCTCACTCATCCTTTATGTATGCATTGACTGATTTTCAGCTATTATGAGCACTGCTATGATAAATGTAAATGCGTGGGTATATATTGTATGTTGACCTCGTTTCTTTTAGTTATACACTTAACCAAAGTATTGTAAGATCTGTAGCCACTCATATTTCATTTTGTGAGAGCTCCATATTGTTTCCCACAATTGCTGAATGAATTTATGCCCCAACATACAGTATTCTTTTCCTCAGCATCTTTGATAGTATTTATTATATTTTGTTTTCTTGGTAACATCTATTCTGACTAGGTTGGAACAGAATATGTACAGATTTTTATTATTAGTTTCTACAATGAGTTTTGAGCATAATTCATCCTCTTACCCAGCTCTTCCTAGATCCACCCCCACATTCCTTGCCTATCCAATTTACGCCCTCTTGATTTCTGAGTCTTTGAGTCCAATTTGTGCAGCCTTTATATTCATGTATGTGGCCTTCTCTTGGAGCTTGATTGACCTACTAGGGACAACATTCTTAAAGGAAACAGACTCTCCTATTTTTAGTAGCTAGCAGTTGACTCTTAGACAATGGTGGGAACTCATATTCACCTCCACTTTCCATGCAGGGATTTCACCTGGATTGAGCTCTCATGGGGCTTGCGAATGCTGCCATAACTGAGGTGATTCCACATGTGCAGTTGCCCTGTTGTGTCTGAAGGGCACTGTTTTCTCACCCTTTTCAAAAAGATTTCTGCTCCTCATTTGGACCTTAAGAGCTCAGACCGTTGCTCCAAATTGAGACTCTGTCTCTACCTCGATCCATCGCCAGATGAAGGTTCTAAGGTGATATGCAAGATATTCATCAGTATAGGATAGGGTCATTTCAGGTTCCCTCTCCTTAGTTGCCCAAGGTACCAGCTGGGGACATATTCCTGGACACCTGCGAACCCCTCAAGAGTCAAGTCTCTTGCCAACCCTAAGATGGCTGAGCTCTTAAGGTCCAAATGAGGAGCAGAAGGAGGGAGAACATGAGCAAAAAATCAGGACCACGAGGGATGCACCCACCCACTGTGACAGTGGAACTGATTTATTGGGAGCCCACCAAGGCCAGCTGGTCTGGGACTGAATAAGCATGGGTTGATTCCGGACTCTCTGAGCATGGCGGTCAATGAAGACTGATGAGAAGCCAAGGACAATGGCACTAGGTTTCGATCCTAATACATGAACTGGCTTTGTGGGAGCTTAGCCTGTTTGGACGCTCACCTTTCTGGACGTAGATAGAAGGACCTTGGTCTTCCCGCAGGGCAGGGAATTTGGACTGCTCTTCAGTAACGAGAGGGAGGGGGAATGGAGTGGGGGGAGGAGAAGAGGAGTGGGGATAGGGGGAGGGAAGTGGGGGGAGGGCAATATTTGGGAGGAGGGGAGGGAAATGGGAAATGGGGAGCAGGTGGAAATTTTAATTAAAAAAGAATAAAAATAAATAAATAAGTAAAAAAAAAAAAAAGATTTCTGAGTCTTGGAAGGGGGCAGTCCAGTCAATATGCCCTATATGGAGCTGAGTGTTCTGCAGGCTCTTATTCTCTATACCTTGGTCAGTTGTGGGTCACTGTGATAGTCATCATCTGGACTCCCAAATAGAATGAAAACAACTCATAGATATTTATGGTCATTCAAAAGAGCTATATTTTCTTGCCATCTTACTTAATGTTTTAGGATGAAATGGCAACATCAGTAGTAGAAGGAAAGATAAAGTTTGAGATGCACTGCATATCAGCAAGGATCTAAGAGAATGGCTCACAGATGTTAGAGAGAAGCATATTATCATCCTATACTAAACACCCAAATTATCAATTTCATAATAGGAGACATATTCATGTCTAAACATGGATTCAACGTAAGAAAAAAATCATACTTTTCATTCAGTTTAATACTTTACCTATCTGCTAAGGTATATTGCATTTATGTTAATGACTTCTTATAAGTTGAGATTTCTTTCTAAGTCATAGACAAGTCCTCCTTTTTCTGTATGAAAAAATAATAAAGTACCAAAACATGAGAGTATCAAACGAATAACTGTTTAGAGGCCTCATAGAGTCGGAAAATGGCATTCTTGCAAGTAAAAGCAGAAAGATGAAACTAGACAATAATAATAAATACAAGAAAGCAAAGTCAGGCGGATCTCTGTGAGTTCGAGACCAGCCTGGTCTACAAGAGCTAGTTCCAGGATAGGCTCCAAAACCACAGAGAAACCCTGTCTCGAAAAACCAAAAGAAAAAAAAAAAAGAAAGAAAGCAAAGAAACACAGGAATTACTGCAAAAATGAGATAACTACAGCTGCTTCCTTTTCCATTGTGCACAGTAAAGAGTAGGGGTACTTCTTGACAGTGTGTAATGATGGTTTTTCAGTTAACTAAGAACCACTATGTTCTGGATATGTGATGCAAATGACCTTTGTTACAGATGAGCAAATACTGATGAAGTAATCCAGAATGAGATATTTTTCATCCCTAATGGGAATAAATTGCACTAGATATTTAGGTAAGAATAGCCTCTAAAACTCAAACTTCCTGTAATTGTGCTTATATTCAGATATTGGTTTGGGCAAAGAAGCCATTCCCAGAGCTGAGAAATTCTTAAATATTCTTTTTTTTTCATTTCATTTTTTTTAATTAAAATTTCCAACTGCTCCCCGTTTCCCATTTCCCTCCCCCTCTTCCCACATATTGCCCCCTCCCCCCGCTCCCCTCCCCCTATCCCCACTCCTCTTCTCCTCCCCCCAGTCCACTCCCCCTCCCTCTCTATACTGAACAGCAGTCCAAATTCCCTGCTCTACAGGAAGACCAAGGTCCTCCCACTTCTATCTAGGTCCAGGAAGGTGAGCATCCAAACAGGCTACACTCCCACAAAGCCAGTTCATGTATTAGGATCGAAACCTAGTGCCATTGTCCTTGGCTTCTCATCAGCCTTCATTGTCCGCCTTGTTCAGAGAGTCCAGTTTCAACCCATGCTTATTCAGTCCCAGTCCAGCTGGCCTTGGAGAGTTCCCAATAGATCAGTTCCACTGTCACAGTGGGTGGGTGCACGCCTCGTGGTCCTGATTTCCTTGCTCATGTTCTCCCTCCTTCTGCTCCTCATTTGAACCTTAAGAGCTCAGACCGTTGCTCCAAATTGGGTCTCTGTCTCTCTCTCGATCCATCGCCAGATGAAAGTTCCCGTGCCATTCTCCTTGGCCTCTTGTCAGCTCTCATTGTCTGCCACATTCAGAGAGTCCGGTTTTATCCCATGTTTTTTCAGTAGCAGTCCAGCTGGCCTTGGTGAGCTCCCAATAGATTGGCCCCCCTGTCTCAGTGGTTGGGTGCCCTCCTCATGGTCCTGACTTCCTTGTTCATATTCTCTCTCCTTCTGCTCCTCATTATAACCTTGGGAGCTCAGTCCGGTGCTCCAGTGTGGGTCTCTGTCTCTATCTCCATCCATCGCTAGATGAAGGTTCTATGGCGATATGCAAGATATTCATCAGTATGATTATAGGATAGGTTCATTTCAGGTTCCCTATCCTCAGGTGCCCCAATGAACTAACTGGGGACATTGCCCTGGGCATCTGGTAGCCATTTTAAATATTCTTAAAGATATAATATGTTGGAAAATATTTCACCTGGGAGGTGATATATTATTTACCTATGCATATATGTTAACAGCCAATAATTTATTTCTTAAGGTAGAATATTATATAAAAAGAACAAGTAAAAAGAGTGTGTTAAGATATGTAGGGCATAAGAGAGGGTTCTGAAGAAAAAAAGTTGAAAAAAATTCAATTATAATATCAAAAAATAAAAAATATTTATTAAATATTTAGAAATCTTTCCAAAATTTTCCTATCTTCCTTAAGAAAACCTAACATGATCCAGGTGACAGCTCACTGCCTGACCTACCTTGAAGGGGAGCCATTTTCTGTGGCAGGATACCATCCTGTCACATAGGTCTAGATTTAACCTCTGCATTGGCTGAAGTAAATGTTTCTTTTACCAGTTTTCAGGTGGAGCTGATAGTACACACCCCCATCCATGTACAGAGGAGTGAATTAGGCTCACAGCAGAACTTTCATCAAAAGTGTCTCCTCCTGATCACACTTACACAGGGGAGCAGCTTTGAACAGTTAAACAAGCTTTTGCCGTTCCTTTGGTACCCTATGCACTTGAGCTAACATTTCTAACATAGTACCTAAAGAGGTACTATCTTCTTCATGTTGGATGACATTTCAATAAGGAATCACCATTGTGAAATCAGGTAATTGTGTACAGGATTATAAGATTTAAAACAATGCTTCGGGATTATGAATATCTTTGAGTATATCCTTGAACACCAATTGTGTGAGAAAATTGAATGAATTTTTTTTTTTCCGAAATAACATTCTATTCTTTTTCAATTATCTCTCTCCACATTCCAAGGCCAGTGTATGAGAATCTTTTTCTGGCCAGTGTATGAGAACCTTTTTCCTCTCTAAATATGACAAAAGCCAATATTCCATCAAACTTCTAAATTTCATGAAACTCTTTGTGCCCAATTCCTGTATTTTCTGGATAGTGGACTCTATCATACCCTTCTTTCATGCCCATTTTGAATTGGCCAATCAAATGAGAAAATGAGTTGATCTTACAGAAATAAAATGAGATAACGTTTATTGCCTGAACTAAAATAAAAAACTATATACTTCCCACATTGATCTGCTTGTTTTCCCAGTTTGGATCATAGCATATATATTTTATTACATGAAATTGCCTTGCTGGGTGATTTTGCTTTATTTATGTATCTCTTTGTGTGCTACAAAGAATGTTCTTCTCCACAAATTTGGGAGTTTGTCTTGGATTTCAAATCCATCATTGATTGTGTTCATAACCTCTACCCTGGTGTCAAGAGGGGAGCATTCCCACGCTTCTGTTGCAGTAGGACACAGTTTCTGATGAAAGAGTCTCTGAGAGTAACAATCTCAGGACTGAAATCTAGGCAGGTAGCAAGACTACAGGCATCTCTGTATACAGACCAAGATAATAAATACAATGTAAAATAGCAAGGTACTCAGTAATGGTTGGAACATTTTAGGAGTTAAGAGTGAAAGATTGATATGGAAGGCAATAAA
This sequence comes from Chionomys nivalis, assembly GCF_950005125.1. Taxonomy (NCBI): domain Eukaryota; kingdom Metazoa; phylum Chordata; class Mammalia; order Rodentia; family Cricetidae; genus Chionomys; species Chionomys nivalis. Next base: position 35,057,793 of record NC_080107.1, on the reverse strand, counting down.
TATCTCATTTGTGATGATAATTGTACCTCTAACAGACTCTCAGTTTAGGGACCAAATTGATAAATAATCAGACTAAACTAAACTCCAAATATCATAAACAGATTCACCCAGACTGGGTGATAAAGCAACTCACCTAGATGGCACAGCGACTCCCCAACTTTGTTCAATATACCCTTCCCTACTCCTAATAAAGGAAAGTGAGCACTGAAAGACCTACAAAATCAATGTTTTACATTATTAAATTTATTTTTTTAAAAGCCTTCTTTTCTTACTTTACCTACCTATCTCAGTTCCTATTTCCTCCCAACTGCTCCCCACCCCAGCCCCCCAACCACTTCTCAGAGAGGGTAAGACTTCCCTAGAGGAGTCAACAAAGCCTGACACATCACTTTGAGACAAGACTGAGGCCCTCCCTCCTATATATAGACTGAGCAAGGTATCTCTCCAAAAAAAGAAGGAGGGGGCTCCAAAACACAAGTTCAAGCACTAGGAATAAATCCTGGTCCCACTGCCAGTGACCCCACAAACTGCCCGAGTCACACAACTATCATTCACATTCAGTGGGCCTAGTATGGTCCTATGCAGGTACCCTTGCTATCAGTACAAAGTCAAAACTTATGTTTAATTCCCTATCTTCTCTCTGAGCACAAGTGTCTCTGTTTTATCAACCTCTACATCTTTGCCTCCGATAATCTATCAGACTTCGGATTTTGTTTGGGGGAATGGGGAATTATAGAGAGTTAGGTCCAACACTGCCTTAGACCGTAAAATTCCCAGACAGTTGTTTTCTAAGTGAGTAGAAGTGCCACATGAGGCTACTGCAGTTTTAAATCAAGAGTAACTGTTTTAAGAGGTGGATTTCTATGGGACATGACCTATAGCCAATGTGGAGTTATGCAAATTCTTATTACCTCAGAGGAGATTCCACCACATTGCCAGGTAATAAGAACATTTCATTTTTTAAATAAATCGAACTAAGAAAGTAATCTTATACCTCGACAGTGACTTTTTTAGCTTAATAATTGTTTTTACATGATTTATTTACTAGCTTCTAGAAGAGAATTAGAGTTTTCTAGTCATGTGTCTTTATCACTAGCCAGCCTCCAAGGAGAGCTAAAACTTTGGGAGGGCTAGATCTGAGAAACTCATGCTAATTCGCAGTTGCCCTTAGGAAACTTTGGAAAGAATGCACAGATCCCAACCAGGACCTGGATAATAAATTGCCATACTAGACTAGATGCTACTGGGGGCAGTTGCAATAGCTGGAGGCAAAGAGGGATCAGCTTGCTTAGGAAGACAGTGTGATGTGTTCTCTGCTGGGACTTAGAGCCAGGTCTTTTCACCAAGCATCTCCAAGCCTGTTTCTTTCCTATTCTTATCTCCTTTTGTTTCTATCCCAACAAGTCCTAAGTACCCTGACTTTGTTTTTGCTTTCTAGTTGCTGTGATATAAACAGGGTAAGGAGAAAGAATAGGTTGATGCTACCTTTTCCCATGTTCTTTTATGTGTTATTGTTTTTGGTGCCCTATATTCCCTAGATCAGAGGTGCTGAAACAATAACACACGACAGTAATAATAAAATAAAAGATTCCTAAAGTGTGTGGATATATATATCCACTGACTAATTAAAACAAAAGTAAACAAACAAAAATTCACATAATACCAGCATCATGGTATTCCCAACCTTCTATAAATGCTTTTATTTGGGGGTGTTATTGTTGTGGGAGTTCCTTCTGTATATGGGTTGCTTTTACTGGCTAATGAATAAAGCTGGTTTTTTTTGTTTTTTTTTTTGTTTTTTGTTTTTTTTTTTTTTTGCCAATGGCTTAGCAGAGGAAAGCCATGCAGAAAATTTGAGCAGAGATACAAAGAAAAGGTAGGTAGAGTCAGGCAGATGTCATGTAGTGTCCGAAGGACCAGAAACTTACCAGTAAGTCACAGTCTCATGGCGTTACATAAATTAAGTGAAATAGGTTAATTTAAGATGTAAGAGGTAGCTAGAAATATGCCTGAACTATTGGCCAATCAATGGGGCAATTAATATAGCTTCTACATGATTATTTGTGTCTGGGCAGTTGGAAAACCAAAAATGGAGTCTTGGTTTACAAATGGTGCCCGCGGTTAGGCATGGATCTACATAAGACCTAAAAATGGTAAAGGGGGGGGGGTTCTAGACCCACAAAAAAAGGGAAGCTTCTTGTAGCTGCATTTTTTAAAATAGACTCTGTTTGTTGACAGCAAGCACAGTGAGGCTTTAAGAGAAGGCTTTCTGATTTGTACTGTTGGCAAGAATGGCTCTGTCTCTTTTGGGGAAGTTCTTTTACAGAGCACTTAAATGGAATTTGTGAGTAGCATGTTACAAATTGTTTTATTGTGACCCAAATCTGCTGTGTTCCCAGAGCCAGAGTAGTGAAAGTGGTTCACAGAAGCCATGAACATACCTATGCAGTGTTGGACCAAGCAGAGCTGACAGGCAAGGTCACAGTTTAGCATATCAAAAATTAAACCTCACACAGAGGTTTATTCCCAGCACTCAGGAGGCAGAAGCAGATGAATTTCTGTGAGTTCAAGGCCAGCCTGTTCTATAAGAGCTAGTTCCAGAACAGACTCAAAAGCTAAAGAGAAACCCCACAAAACTCCATCTCAAAAAGAAAAAAAAAAGTCAGAAAATGTTTACAGGTACACAATAAGATAGATTCAGATGAAAAAGACCTCTGAATGGATCACAGTGTTAGATAAATGTACATAGGCTTAGGAGAGAAATGATAAAGAATACAGACAGTCACAGATTAAAAGAGTAAAGATAATAAAATAAGTATTAAACAGTAATAGAGTTAAAAAGCCATGAAAAGATGAAAAATACACAGAGAGTCTGGATTATGTATATTATTTTGCTTTTTTTGACTGTTAATGAGCTAACTGCAGAGAGACATTTGATTGTGGGGGCTCCTAAGCTAAACCAACAAATATATTTTGAAGGTATCTTGACTTCAAAATTTGAGTCTAAGGATTGGATATGTTACTTTGGAAAAGAGGTTCTGCTTTTGTTTCCATAAAAGATAAGAGTCTGTGAATTCCTTCCAGGATAATGTGGTTTGATGAAACAAGACACCTTGAAAAAGCTCCATGAACCCTAAAAATACTTTGTCCAAGAAACAACAGGAAGCACTTTGGAGAAAACAATACCCAAATGCCTAAAATAATTGTTTATAAATGCTTTTCATTTAAAGGGGGATATACTATAGAAATACAGCATACATTGGTATTAATTTTGCATTTTTATACAAATTTAAGGTCAATTTCGTTATATGTTTATTTCTACTCTTGTTTGAGGTATTATGTTTATTCAGCTCCTTCAAAATGTAATGTATAATTTAAAATTATAGATTAATAGATAGTCATTTATAGTATTCTAACTTGTAGTTATGTTTGTAAGGTTTTCTAGATATATAGAGATATAGTTCAGTTAGGTAATCTTCAGCACTTCAAATACCTATAGAATAACCATTTAAAATATTTAAAAGCTTAGACTTTTCTTAACAGTGAGACATGTCTGCTTCCAGCAACACCAATCACTTCAGAAAGTTTGGTGGGCATTGAAGAGACTTGTTATAAAATGTGCCTTCAGTATGACAAGGATATTCATTTGGGCAAGAAACTCTTCTTCCATGGACTGTTTGATGCTATGCCGTATAAACTGAACATGCAAGACCCAAGAAAAAATGAGTGCTGAACATGTCTAAAGATGAACGTGGTGGACAATGAGGGTTGACTGAGAAGCCAAGGACAATGGCACTCGGTTTTGATCCTACCGCATGTACTGGCTTTGTGGGAGCCTAGTCTGTTTGGATGCCTAAAGGTGAGATGATACTTCAGGGTTTCTGCTTCATGAGAGAGTCTGCTAGACATTCTGCAGGACACAGAAAAAAAAGTGACTGACAAACTGTCAATATAGGTAGAACTGTCTTTGAAATGTCCTGCTTTGTTGAAAAGTCTGATGAATATTATGGCTCTATAGGCTGTAGCAATACAAAAGAACTTTGGGTGACTGTCCAAGCAGTGAGATGTCTCTGTCAATTCTAGAGTTTTGGAAGTTGCTTAAAATGTACTTCCTGTTTACTAAGGTAATATTATAATCCTTCTGGAGTCTTTGATAGAACTGAAGAATTTATAGGTATATTTTTTTCTTAGTTATGTTAAGAGATAAAGTAGATATAAATATTGTAATTGTAATTCCTTCTTGATATATGTTTCATTATATGTAATTTTACTATGTTAAAGTTAAAACCTTCTTTTTTATTTAAATGAGAGGTGATGTGGGATTCCCCTCTGTATGCTGTGATTACTGTTAATGAATAAAGAACTGCTTTGAACCTATAGCAGAGTATGGCGGGGTAGAGCAGAGCTAGGTGGGAAGGACTGAACTGAATGCTGGGAGGAAGAAGGCAGAGTCAGAGAGACAACATGTAGCCCCACTGGAGACATATGCGGAACTTTAGCTGGTAAGTCACAGCCATGTGGCAATACACAGATTAATAGAAACAAGTAAAATTAATGTGTAAGAGTCAGCAAAGAAGCTAGAGCTAATGGGTCAAGCAATGCTTTAATTAAAATGGCTTTTGTGTCATTATTTCAGGGCTGAACAGCTGGGAACCATTAAGTGGCCTCCTTGAACAAGAAAGCTGGTAGCTCACGTCCTCTGTTGAAAACATGAAGCATAGATGGGGAACTGGAATCAGAAAGAGTCTATGAACTCTTAAAGCTTGCACACAGTAACACACTTCCCACCAGCAAAATTGTGTTCCCAAATCTTCCTCAATGTTAACAACTAGGGACCATGTGTTCAAATGCCTGTATTTGTGAGGGTTATTTCACACTCAATTTACAGACTGTGAGGAAGCTGGACTTCACTTTGACATATAAGATTTGATGTAAAATTGTCTACATCTTTAATCATTGACAATACTGAAACTATAGTTTTGCACAGTGAACATAAACTTTATATGGATGGAGGTGTTAAGGTTAAGTTATCCTGAGAGGTTGATAATATGAAGAAATTACATTACTCTTAGATTGACATATCCCTACATAAATAAGTTTAAGAAGTTAACCAAATCATCTTAAGTGTATCATTCTATTATAAGCATAAGCTTTTATTCTATAAACTTTTATCTCTTCAGGCTTATCTCCAATTGATGAATCATATCATTATCAAACATTCCATGTCTATGTAAATTATAATCTGTTTCTATAGGAATATCAGCTTCATATGCCCCTAAGTGATTAGAATGGTGTTTAGACAATATAAGCTAAACTATAATTTTGTTATTCCCAAATAATAAATAACAAGATTTAAATTCATACATTTCCTATGTTACCAATTGGAAATATCTAAATTCATAATAGAAAATCACAGGAAATGAATATAAAGCACATAATACTAATGAGGCATTTGTTAGTATTAGAGCTTCTGAGTACATGTGGTGAAAGCTTCTAAACTTGAAGTCACAGGTGCTTATGAAGATTTCGATTGTGTAGAGCTGAAGAAACCAGGGGCATTGTTCCAGGTCCCTTTGGAGACCATTCCCTGACTCTTCCATTAATCAGAAGACTATTCAGGCCTAAATATTGACTGATGATTTACCTCTCTTTCCTGGAGGATCTCAAAAGACTGATGCTATAAATGAAAAGAAAGCCTAATGAACAAAATCTGAGATTTGGTGAAACATGGAATGAAAATGGTATTCTTTCTGTGTATGAAAGATCAATTCTTTTCTGAAAATGAAAGTGTTCCTAAACATGTAAAATATCATTCCTAATTATTGATTATACCTTGGAAACTACTATTTATCAGAAATATTTCAATTCTTCTATGTATTTGCATGTATAGAATTAATGTTTTATAGCTTTAACCTATACACATTTTAATGCTATAGATCCTCAAATAACACTTCGTGTGAACATGTTTTTTAAACATTTAAGATTTTTATTTATATGAACAGGTATGTAAATATTCTATAAATTATAATCACTTCCTCAAGTAAATGTTATGTACTTTTCATAAAATTTAAAATTACATTAAATTGCTCTAATTTTTTATAAAGTAGTTTCACCTGATTATTGAATATTCACTGTCATCTGTGGAACAGGAAGTATAATTTGTCATTCATTGTCAATCCAAAACTGTTAAATACACATTGTTGTTAAGAAACTTACTGATATTGAATGGATTGCTCCACTTGGGTACTATTTTTTTAATCAAAAAGTGAATGAATGAAAGACATTAAAAATAAGACTCTTCATTCATATTTGCTTCAGGCCACTAGTGTGATCTTAGTTTTTTGTTTTTGTTTTTTTTTTTTTTTTTTTGGTTTTTCGAGACAGGGTTTCTCTGTGGTTTTGGAGCCTGTCCTGGAACTAGCTCTTGTAGACCAGGCTGGTCTCGAACTCACAGAGATTCGCCTGCCTCTGCCTCCCAAGTGCTGGGATTAAAGGCGTGCGCCACCACCGCCCGGCAGTTAGTGTGATCTTAGAAAAATATATCTGAACCAATTTCTCAAACAGTAAGCAAAGATTATTCAACTTAAAACTAGAAATTCCCTCATCTAGTCTCAAGTGTGAACCAAAGTTGTTTTGGGGTCTTTATGGTATTTATCTTTCATTATAATATTTTGACCATTACAAATTAACACTCATCACAAGTTAGAGAGTCACTAACTAACTAAAATCCCATCTGTCTCAGGTCTATCTCAAGGGTACAGAAAAGACATGAATGGTATCCTGGGAAGAGAAGAACAGCAAGGTGAATCAAGCATGCCAGGATTAGAGAACCATCGTCTTGCCTCTTTCCTTTACTACAGTTCACATCAAGATACACAAGAGCCTTAAGATTCCTCACTCTCAGTATCGAGAGGGAGGGGGAATGGAGTGGGGGGAGGAGAAGAGGAGTGGGGATAGGGGGAGGGAAGTGGGGGGAGGGCAATATTTGGGAGGAGGGGAGGGAAATGGGAAATGGGGAGCAGGTGGAAATTTTAATTAAAAAAGAATAAAAATAAATAAATAAGTAAAAAAAAAAAAAAAAAAAAAAAAAAAAAAAAAGATTCCTCACTCTCCTGAGTACTGATACATTCTTTGCCTTTAGGTTGTTATTTACTCATAGTATTTCATAACCTTAAGCAAAAGCTATGCTTTCCTCAGATGAACAATTCTCCTTGCTTTCAAGCATAGAAACTATTCCAGTTTGTAGTCATTTATGAATATCTCAGAAAAGTGTGGCATATAATCTTCAGTGCTCCCTGTATTTATTTTTCACACGCTTTTATACCCCAATACAAAAGTGGGGAAGAAGGCAAAAGATTGCTCTAATGACAAAAAGGATAATCAGAACACTTACTTGCTTCAATATTTGAGACATCAAGCCATTAGTTCCTGCGTCAAGCATTTGATGTTTGGGACTGTGAACACACCCTAGACCAAGTATCCTCTATGAAGCCACTCCATATGTCAAACCTTCTATTTTAAATGAAGGAGCACAGGAGTATGCTTGAATTCTCTGACCTTTGGTCAGAGTAGAGAGGATCCACCTCTATGAGCCATCTTAATGTCCAAAACACCAAGTAACCACATGCTAGGTCAGGATACTTTGTTTTCTAGCCACACCTATTATCAACAACTTTGAAAGAGCAAAAATAAGCTCAAATTCTCTGAACTTCAGACAAGGTGCGACAGGCTCACATTTTGGGGTCCACACACCAGGGTTTGGAGGCTACTAGGTTAGAGTAAGGTACAATACCAAAAGTAAATGATAAAATAATTGAATGAGCACATCTCAGCATACTTAAAATGTCACAAACAACAATCAGAATTGCTTAGGATCCCTGTAAGTGAGGCCAAAGGCATCCCAATCCAGTGTTGAAAAGTTAACAGTGCTAGATGATAGCTTTAGCATTTAGCCAAACCCTAGACAGCTCATTGTTTCCAAATGCCCAACAATGATGATTCTATAACTTTCTATCTTATCAGTAGTGTCATTTTGGAGTTAATCATCTTTTATGTTGAATTTGAACTGAGTGTCAATGCTTACGGCACTATTGATATATAATATTTAGTCACTTTTTCTTGTGCTTGAGGGACTAAATCTGTAGACTTGTGGGTGGTAAACAAGCTCTTTACCCCTGGCCTGTACTTCTGACTTAAAGAAATTAATTTTAATCTGTAATGATCATTCAGAAAAATTATCTTATAGACCAACAAATATAAATAAAATTCTATAATATCATCATTAAATCTAAAAATATAAACAAAATTATATATTAATATTTAATATTAATATTTATATTAATCAGGTATCTTTCTCTTGAATTTACTTTGGTTTATCTCATAAATTTAGGCAATTGTATGTCAAAATGTATGTGCCCAACACAAAATCAGAAGCAATATCCCAGACACAGGGACACAGTATACTTTTACTCAGGCAATGATTCCATCTTATACCTGTACGAATAGCCAAGATCAAAAACACTGATGGCAACTCATGCTGGAGAGGTTGTGGTGTGAAGAAATACTCCTGTATTGCTGGTGGGAGTGCAAACTGGTACAGCCCCTTTGGATATTGGTATGACAATTTCTCAGAAAATTAGGAAACAACCTTCCTCAAGATCCAGAAATACCACTTTTGGGTATATACCCAAAGGATGCTCAATCGTGCCACAAGGGCATGTGCTCAACTATGTTCATAGCAGCATTGTTTGTCATAGCCAGAACCTGGAAACAACCTAAATGTCCCTCAACTGAAGAATGAATAAGGAAAATGTGGTACACTCATATATTGGAATACTACACAGCAGAAAAAAATAACGACACCTTTAAATTTGTAGGCAAATGAATAGATCTAGTAAATATCATATTGAGTGAGGTAACCTAAACCCAGAAAGGCAAATATCATATGTACTCACTCATAAGTGGCTTTTAGACATAAAGCAAAGAAACCCAGACTACAGTTCACAATCTCAGAGAACCTAGACAACAATGAGGACCCTAAGAGTTACATAGATCTAATCTACATGGGAAGTAAAAAAAGACAAGATCTCCTGTATAAATTGGGAGCATGAGGACCATGGAAGAGGGTTGAAGGGGAGGAGAGAAAAGGAGAGAAAAATATACAGCTCAATAAAATCAATTATAAAAAAATGTCAATGAACAGCTTTAGTATGAGCCAGTGGTCAGCCAATTAGAAATAATTGTAGTTTTAATCAGTAATTCTAATAAATGATTTGTAATATTGAAAAGAGTGCAGATTGCACTTATGTTAAAGAACAGGTTAACAGGAAATGAATGCAGAGAGGGATCATTCATTCTATTCTGCCTGCTTTAGAAACATCAATGAGTTCTCAGAGTTGCTCTGAAATGTTTTCAATTGTTAAAGATTTCATTGTCATTGTTTTTATGTGTGTGAATTTGTGTGTGTGCACGTATGGGTCCTGGGTGAGGTCAGAGCACAGATGGAGGTATTTAGTGGTGTTTCACCATGATGGGTCATAGGCATCTGCTCAGGTTGACAGTTTGGCAGCAGGAAATTGTGCCTACTGAGATATCGTATAGGCATAGATCCTGAAGTTTTAATGGGGCAAGTGTGTTTGAAACTGAAAATATGAAGGATAAAATAGGGCTTATGGTAAGTTTTCTCTCATAGATAATTAAAAATTACATTAGAATTCATTATTTTTACTAATACGCTTTTAGGAGAACAATACTTAACTCATCCTTGTGTTTGTAATAAAAGTGGATCTGTCTGTTCACCTTCACCTGAGAAGTGGTTGTTTTTAAGCAGGAAACTATATTTCTAATACTATCTGAGCACTTGACTGTTTACTCATGCCAACCTTTGATTTAGCACTGAAGTCAGCTCATCTAATGCAATGCTTACTTAAATACCCATGCCATTATTACATATGGTATAGACTGGAAATACTGGTGACTCTTGGAAAATTCCCAGAACCAGTGAATCAATTCTCTATGTACTTTGTACAAACAGCTTCTGCTTTGTGGTTTTTGGAAGTAGAATTGAAGCAATACTTCACAAAAGCCATCAAAAAGAACTTGTGACACAAAATGAAAGAATTCTAGCTAAATTATATCATTTCTTGATTTCCTTTGTATACCTAATCGCATAATGAAAGCTGATTAGACTATTCATATGTTCACACTCTCAGTTACTATATCTGATAGCTTCAAATTAAAAAGTTGAGTTATAAAATGAGATGATTGTACAATTGAACAATCAACCTCATAAACAGTCTACTGCTGAGAAACCCCCATTTTATTTGGTCAAACAAAGTAGCAGTTAGTGCAGAAAAACATGGGAGATAGATTATAATTAGAAAAACTAACACAATGGTGATTTTTAGATATCAGTAGCAGATTAAGTATCTAACAGGAAGGAAAGTAAACTACTCCAAAGAGTGAATGAGGAAAGCATATTTTCAGGAGTTTGGCACATAACAACTTTTGTGCATGGTTGCCACATGTGGTTATGGTAATGTCACAAAGATGTTGGTAGTTAAAGGAGCAGAGGTTCTCTGGTTATCTTCCACTTCCTAGGAGAGAACATCATTGTGTGAACACTGACTTTGTAAATTCATGGTTATCTATTTTTAAAGCACTAAGTGACTAAGAGATATATGCTTCTATCTAAACTGTGTTCTTTTAAAAGTCCATATTTCCTTGTGTTATGCATGTATTAGTCACTGTTTCATGTACGTCATGTAAAAAATCTGAAAGAAGAGCAAAAAACGTTCCCATGATTTCAGATGGCTCAGTTTGGTAGGTTAGTGGGTCCCAGTATACTCAGGCAGGCACCATGGTGCAGTGCACACTCCAGAGGAGCCCCACCCTGGAGAGATAGGAAGCAGAGCTCACAACATGACACACAGGAGACTGAAACATACTGCAAAGGGCCACAACAAAAGATAGTCCTAGGGAAGTCTCCACCCACTACACTCACTACCCACTGGTTCTAAACAGGAAACTTCTGCATTTCTGTGACAGTCCAATAATCTATGCAAATTTTGAAGCAATTAATTGATGGTGAGGGTTGTTACAATGGAATAGCTCGTTTACACAGACACACCCAGAAGTATGGTATAGTCTTTGTGGCATTTCTCAAACCAGTTACGTTTCCAATCAAAATAAACTACACAGCAGTTTCAAACCATGAAAAGTAATGTGGAAAAGAGGGCAAGATGTTTTGATTTCTCCCTTCCCCACTCCTGTACTCCTACCAACCTCACTATTAGCGAGAGGCCTAATTACAGAGCTAAATATGACAGTCATGTTGAACACCATATATATATCTCAGAGCACAGAATGACATGGACTTTGCTTTTCATGTGGTTATTGAATGGAACCAAGTATTTAGTTAAGTCTACAGAATATCTGTTGTAAGGTTCTATATCTTGATAATGTACTAGTTTTCATTAGAAAGACAAGTGTGATCAATATTTCATGAGTGTGCTTTTAAATTAAAACAAAAACTTTAGTACTTCTATTCAGTACAATTTTTAAACAAGAGATAATTCTTCCAAAATTCCTATGAGTATTTCATGACCTTAAATCTTTAAAGCCTATTCTGATTCAAATAACCCATGATTTTAGAGAGTTTTCAATTTAAATTTTGAAATGCAAAGCACACCCATCCTCATTAAAAAGCAAAATACTCAAGCATTTTCTAGATTTAGATTTAGCAAATGGAAAGGCAGATCCCTTAATATATAATATATTCCAAGAAACAAATGAAGTCATACATGCAGAACTAATTTCAATACTATTAAATGAATGATGATAAACACATTATAAATATTTTCATTTATATACATTAATATATATTATATTTAAATGAATTTTCTAACATTAGAACAATAACTTTGTATATGATGTGTTCAGTGGCTTATTTATGGTGGTAGATTAACCAACCAATTTGAAAAATCCTCAATATACATTATCTATGTGAATAAGAGACAATGGATAGATCTAGGTAGAGATAAAGAATTTCTAGTCTACCTCAAGATACATTAAATGTTAATTTAAAATGGATCATAGCCTTAAGTGTAGATCAACATACTTATTACAATGGAGAGGATTGAGGGCAGAGATAAAGCACCAAAACTTGGTAAATTGGACCTCAACAGTTAAAATGTTGGTTGGTTTTCAGTGATGGGATTGGGACACCAAACCAGTCACAAAACCCTCGAACTACAGTTTGTTCTACCTCCAGAAGGTGCTGGGGTAAAGGTGGTGGGAGTGGCCATCCAGTGACAGATCCAACTTGAGGCTCACTCAAATAAGAGGGAGCCCATGCCTGGTACTACCTGTATGGTCAGGAACCAGAGGCTGGGAAAACCAGAGACATAATATAAAAACCAAATATGACTACCCCCCCCCCAAAGTCAATGAAATGATTTCTAATGATACTCTGCTGTATTCATAGATCAGTACCTAGCCCAGTTGCCATTAGAGAGTCTTCATCTAGCAACTGATGACAGCAGATGCAGAGACCCATGGACAAACACTGAGTGGAGCTTGGGAAACCTAGCAAAAGACTGGAATGACGGTTGGTAGGAGCCAGAGGGGTTAAGGATATCAGAACTCAGGCCACGGAATCAATTTATGAGGGCTCGTAAGGGTTCACAGAGACAGAAATGAGTCAGGACGCCTGTATGGGTCTGAGATAGATCCTCAGGGTATATGTTATGGTTGTAGAGCTTAGTGTTCTTGTAGAATGCCTAACAGTGGCAGTTGGGGGGTGGCAGTGTCTCTGACTCTTTCACCTTCTCCTGGGACATTTTTCCTCCTATTGGGTTGCTTCATCCAGCCTTAATATGAGAGTTTCTGCTTATTCTTACTATAACTTTTTATGCCATGTTAATTTGATATTCCTGAGAGGCCTGTTCTTTTCTGAAGAGAAATGGAGAAAGAGTGGATCTGGGGGAAAGGGAAGGTGGAAGAGACTGGGAGGCTTGGGGTTAGAACTGCAGTCCAGATGTAATGTATGAGAGAAGATGAGGAGAGAGAGAGAGAGAGAGAGAGAGAGAGAGAGAGAGAGAGAGAGAGAATAAAAAGACATTATTAAAATGATAGAAATGCAAGGTATACATTTTGAAACATAGTGATTAATTACATATTTGAAATAGGTTTTGTCTCTAGAATATGAAAAAGAATGCTTAAAACTAATTTCCAAAATGGGTTAATTCTTTGAATGGCAGTTTCAGTAAAAAGGATATTAAGATGTTCAATATGTACACGATAATATATTCTGTGTCTTTGTTTGTTAGAGGATGCCAATCAAAAGAAGATTTGTTATATACCCAATAGCATCATGGTAATTAAAAAGATAATATGAATTGTTAGTGAGAATGTGCAGAAAGTATAATTCTCAGGCAAGGCTGATGGAAATAGAAACTGAAACTAACACTGTGGAAAAAAGCTGGATGGTTTCTTAACTCACAATATATACACTTGTATTGAACCACAGCACAACATGCAAAATGTGCATAGGAAATGTGAAACATGTTTGTTGAATGACTATGACTGACAGGATAAAGTTAATAACAATCTTGGCATCCATCACTGGCAAACATAACAAAATATTGTCTCAACAAAAATGAAATACTGTTTAGCAATTTTGGTGGAATACAGGTTACACGTGCTGACATTACCTTTCTACTGGTGCTGTAGCTCAACTGAAAATGTAATTATTAGTGATACCTAAAATACCAATATTATAATGTGAACTTATATCTGAGGCAGTATCACTGATCAAAACCTGCGACAAACTTGATGTGTTATTGTGGAGGTGCCGGAGAAATAGTTTGTTATGATGGATTATCATAGAGCCTGCCATCATTCCTAATTTTATTGTAGATTCTTACTTTCAAAGCCAGAAATGGCCATTAAAGACTTTCCATGCTTCTTCATTTGACGCTTTTGCCTCACGTATTTGTAACTGAAGACATGTGTGGCTATACTCTGAACACTGAATATTTCTGGGTATTCCCCTGACCTAGTGAGGGTTGTCATTGCTGTGATGAGACACTATGATCAAAGCAACTTAGGAAGGAATGGGTTTATTTGATGTCAACTTCCATGTCACTGGAAGTTCATTGATAAGTGAAAGACAGAAACTCAAACAGGCCAGGAACCTGGAGGCAGGAGATGATTCAGAGGACATGAAGAGGGACTGTTTACTGGCTTTGCCCCCAATGCTTACTCAGTCTGCTTTGTTATAAAACTCAGGACCACCAGCCCAGGGGTGGCACCACTCACAATGGCCTGGGCTCTCCCCCATCAATCACTAATCAAGAAAATGCCCTACAGGCTCACCTAAACCCAATCTTATAGAGGCATTTTCTCAATTAAGGATCTCTCCTATCTGATGACTCTTGCTTGTGTGCTAGTTAGCACATTCCATTAGTTTATGACTAGCTAAAAAATAGACCCAGTGTCAGTTACTCTTTTGTTTTCTGTTTTCTCTATAACATAAAGTGCTTAGGTTCAGGAAAATAGGGTATGTGGTACCTTTTTATTTAAAAAAATCTTTTCTCATTTTACATATCAGTCCCAGTCCCCTCTTCCTTCCCTTCTCCCACTCCCCCCACTTTCTACCCATGCTGCCACCCATCAACTCCTTAGAGAGGGTAAGGGTTCCCATGGAGAGTCAACAAAATATGAGACATCATTTTGAGGCAGGACCAAGGCCCTCCCTCCCTACATCTACGTGGAGCAATGTATCCCTCCAAAGAGAATGGGCTCCAAATTGCCAGTTCAAGCACTAGGGATAAATCCTGGTCCCACTGCTAGTGACACCACAGACTGCTCAAGCCACACAACTGTCACCCATTTTCAGAGGACCTAGTTTGGGCCTATGCCCAGGTTCCCCCATTGTCAATCCAGAGTCAGTGAGCTCTCACTAGCTTACCAGTTATGCTTGTGGATTCCTGGGAATCTGCCTGGTACCAGGTTTCACGCTAGCACCATAAGGTGCTATCAATCAAGATACTTTTAGGAAGCACTTGCTTTGCCCCCATGCACACATGCTACCCATGGCAGTACATCAGTTGTATCCTGTTAATGGAAAGAAGTCTTATGGAAAAGGTCATTATTATATGTTTCCCTTCACACTAATACACATGACAGTAACTACTGGTCAAACAGAAAACATGTCTAAGTTTTCTATGTTTTTTGCTTAAATTCATCACAAGTGGGCATAAAAAGACACTTGGGAGTTACAGGTGGATTTTAGAAAAGGACTATGGTATAGAAAATTCTAGTAATCTACTAATGTCATTTAATTTATGCATATAATTTATGATTTTCATGGTTTATACATGATACTGTGAATTGCTATTTTAAAACTATAGCTACACATTAAATGGGGGCAGTCATTTCTCTTAACGAATTAACACAGTCCTGAATTTCTTATTAATGGGACGACATCTTTGCCAGATACAACTGAAAAAGAAAAATGTTCTTGTCTCTAGTTTCAGGTATGTTTCAACCTGAGGGACGGTGCAGCCATGGGATTGGCCCATGTGGGGCTGTGAGAGGGTGGTGGAGATATTTGCATAGCTGTAGCCTAGTAAGCATAATAAAACAGGTTAGAATCAGAAATTGGCATCGACTTCAATTTTCCATTCCCTCATGGCCTAGTTCTGCTAGCATGGATCCATAGCCTTTGAAATAGCGGCAGCAGTTTGGGACCTAGCTTTTAAATCATAAGATTAGGAGGAATAATTCAGATTCTGATCATAACATGGCCTTCTCTGTAGGGGAATTATTTGTAAAAGGTTTCAGAAAAAAATCATACTCAAGTCAAATATATCAAAAGGTACAGATTTCAATTGTTATATGAATGGTAAAATAAGGCAGACTTTTAAATAAACCTATATATTTAGCCTACAATTCTAAAATAAGTTTTTTTTGCTGCTATTGAACTGTAATCGAGCAATGCCTTGATCTAGCTTTGAAAAATATATCATTTTTCATTATATCATTAAGTCAAAAAGGTTGCGAGAATACATTATGCAGAAGACTTCGACTTCCAGAAAATAATGACAGTGACATTCAGTCTTTGAATATTTATGGTAAAGCACATTGTAAGAAATCTGCTCCTGAAATTCTTCAATATGGAATAATTATGAGCAGGCAAATGGGCAACTATGGGAATGGTGAAGACCCAACAGACTGAATACCGTAGAGTTAAATGTTTTATTCCCACACCGTTTACTGCATTTAGCAACATCTAATGCAAGTCTCAGCTGACTTTTTTCTACCCTACATTAAGTTTTTAAATTCAACTTCTATGTTACATTCCTCTCTCTTCCTTGGGGAAACAAAAGTTGGTACCATTTTTATAATACAATATAGACCTACAGAGAAACTCCCTGTAACCATTCTAAAGAACTCAAAGATACAATCCCGTCTGCTTGATGATTACTCTGTTTGCAGCTCCTGGGCACTCACCAAGCCTTATAGGTAAGAACAGTGCAGAAGGCAACCTCTCCAAGGAGCTGAAACTCCCTGAGAACTGGATGTGTTGGCTTCCACTATTTGAAGGCTAAGACTGTGCCACTGAAGTCCACGGGATTTCAGTCCTATTCAGTCCTCACAGGACGCCAACATATCCCTGCAAGGCAAGGACATAAGATTGCAATTCAGTAACCCAAAGAGTTTATGGCCTTGATTTACAAAGAGTTAGTTTTAAAGCATCGTTTTGCTAAGACATAACATGTGAGAACCTGTGATCTAATGGGCTGCACGCTAAAGAGAGAGTACATGGCAAGCATTAAAAATGTTTTTCTGAATTTCAAAGGGATGATGGATATTTGGAAATCACAGCTGCCTCGTCAAATGCATGTTTGCCAAATCATGTTCTTTTATTGGGAACAATTTACCTTTGACAGTGACCTGTGATATTGAAATTAGCCATTCTAGATAGAATATAAAGTACAATAATGGATTTAATAGTAGTTATTTCAAGATGGCTCTGTTTCAAACTAAAGTCGAATAAACATCAGAAAGAATTTTTTTTTTGGTTCTTTGCTCTATAATTAGGGGAAAATAAGCTTTGTACACTAATAAATCTTGCCACATTTTCTACCTTTTCAGGGAAATGCTTAAGGTTAAGAAACTCATTTGTTTTTGTGCTATTGAAATGCAAAAATAAATAAATAAAATTATTCAAACTCCTTGCTAATTTCAAAATGATTGCAAACTGAATACCAAAATAAGGAGGTAACTCTTCACATAAAAAGGCTAATCACAGTTAATTGTTTTCCTATTCATTCTGATGATAATAGCTATTACAACCTCCTTTGAAGTATGTATGCAATATGCAATTATTACAAGATCCAGTTTTCCAAACCTCAAACATATGACTAAGATAGCATTCAGCCCTGTTTATTAGTGAGCCTGTCAACCTGGTTCATTTTCAAAAGAAAAATAATTGTGTAGCTTTAGTCCATTTGTGTTTACATGCACATATTTTCTCTTTATGCAAGCTGATGTAATGACTATAGTCTAAACCAACCTGTTTACTGCTGGAGAAGGCAATAGGTGGCTGTCACTATTATTTGGAAATTTCTGAAAAAGTGCAGCTCAAATCAAAAGAAATCGATTCCAGACCCTTTTTAATTTCAAGTTTTTAATTTTTAAGCTTTCAACTTATAAGCTCTTAATTTTGTCCCTTTTTAGCAAAAAAACAAAACAAACAAACAAACAAAAAACAAAAAAAAAAAACCGTGATCACTGGGCAGTTGGGCAGCGCAGATTCTGCAGATCAACATTGGAGAATGTCGTGCATTCAGATCCTACTAATGGGAGATTCTCACTCAGATCCTCACCGCAGGAATTGAAAATCCCTCTTTATAAGGAATACAATGAAGGTTATGTGCTGACTTTTAACCTTTGTGGAGGTTAGAACCATTTTTTTTTTTAAATTCCTCTTGTTAAAACATTCAAACTATAGATTTTGTTGCCTTCAAATCATACAAGAGGTGATTTCAGGTACAATGAAAGGGAGTGCCAACTCTCCCAGTGAGTTCTATCCCTTCATTAAAACTTTTCTCTGAAATAACAAGACAGGCCTGTTACTCCTCCTTTGTACTTGAAGAATTTGCCATTCAACCCTCTCGTCTCTTAACTTTATCCCTCTTATTAACACTCTGTATTCCCAGGCAACTACCACTCCTTGTGTGCCATTTTAGTGGTGACCCTGAAATGTTTAGCCAACAAAGCGTTCTCTGTAGAAAGAGGTATTACATTTTCCCTTATCCCAGAATTTCTGTTGGCCTATTTCTTTCCCAATCTTCAGGCTTCTCTTTTTTCACACATTACTGAACACGAAATTGTAATCCCATAGCTTTTGGGTTTGCTACTACAAAAATCAATCCTGGTCTGCTTTGGTTTTTAAGGCATCATTTCAATTGTTTCCTAGAAAATATTCTCTTTGGGTTGTCCGAAGCCTTAGATTATATATTTATTTTCAACCTTAACTTCCTTCACCTGTATATTCTGATACAGCCTGTTTGATGAAGCTTCAAAGAGAAATGCCAAGAGACTTAAATTTTATTAATTTACTGAACTGTAGAACCAGCACCAAGTACTTTTTTCATGATGGTAGATAGGGCTTAATTCATCCATTATATCCACTCCCCCTTACACTTCCTGTACACAAGTGATATAGTCTGATGTTCTTTGTTTGTGATATTGTTGTGTCTGGTGGGTCAAGGTCATTAAATATTTAGAAAATAAGTGAACAAACCATATTAGCACAATCTCTTTTATATATCTAGAGAGTAGCCATATTTAACTGTGAGTGGGGCATGTAATGCTGGTGCAGAAAATACAATTCCATGGCCTGGTGTGTCTTTAGTTGAATTACTGAAAAGTTCGTGTCCTGACTGCTAGTCAATTTTTTTTTTTTAATTTTACCCCCTAATAAGTAATGGAATATTTACTGGAAAGAGATGTTCACTCAGCTACTAAGCACTGTTTCAACCTTTAAGCTTTTCTAGGAAATTTTTAATACTCCAAATCAATCAACTTGAATTCCTCTAATGTTCAATTCTTAAAACCATTAAATATCATTAGCTCACCTTAGACCTCTGCTTTGGTTTAAATGTGACAACATTTTAGTTGAAATCACCAATTTAATACTCTAAGCAGGTGCCTCGTAACTTAAGTAATCTGCTATGTGTCTTTTGAAAGTGTTCAGAAGAAACATGTGGAGCATCCCCAGAGGACTGAGGGGAAGTTCAGGACAGACTAGAGGTCAGTTTGTGTTTGCTGTGATCTTCTCTGTAAACAATGTATGATGCACTCAGAAGTCAAATCAATCAAGCAAGTGATCACCAAAGCACTGACGTAGGTACAAATGATTATTCTCCTGAATTTATCTGTCTTACAATACATGCTATAGTATAGATTGATTTATGAATACAAGAAAATGCTTATATGCATTAACAAAAAAATTGCAAAATTGATTTCACTCAAACCCCAAAGAAATCACTAAAGATTCACAGTAAGAAGGGAAACCACAGGGAGACCGTTGAATACTTACAATTTAATGTTCAAATTAATTTCTCAGAGGGAAAAGTAGGCATATATTCTGGCTAAAGAATTTATGCAATGTGCATATTATATGGCAAGTGAAGAATGAAAGCAAATTAAATGACAGGTATAATTACTGGAACTAAACTTTCCTCTAAGTCAAAGATGGTAATTTTGAAATGAATTACTAACAGATTTTTATAAATTCACAAACACCCCAAAAAGAATATCAGAATTGACATAATTATCATATTTATAAATGCTAATAAATTCACATGTTAGTAGGAGAGTAGAAATAGAAAACTGCTCATAAATTGTCTAATATTAAGGATTAGAAAACGTATGTATTTCTGGAGTTCTTTCTTTATAATATAACTGCCTAAGTATATCAAGTTATATTTTTTAAAAGGGAAGAGAAATTTTTAGTCATGAAAAAACAGAACATGTCATGCACACTCATTGTGGTAAATCGTTAATAGGGTAGGTAATACATTGAAACTCAGTTTTAAGCAAAATAACAAAGCATTTATTAGCTTCTAAAAACCAATGGATTTGGCAGGCCGATGAGTTGAATATAGGCTTTCTAAACTGTTAGACCCTTCTCTATCTTGTCCCATTTCTCTCAGAAAAATGATTGGAGCCCTTGTTCAGCGTATCTTCCTTCATGTTGAAGGGTTAACTTAGAGTTTATCAACATACCCTACATTTGTTATCTTTCTCTCATTTCAACAGTTCTTGGATTTAATCATGTATGTAGTCCCATTTGCATGAATGTAAGACAATATCTCCTTTTCAGCCACAAGTCAGTCTAAATGCAATATATTGGTATTAGTTTTCTTGGTGGCAATCAGTTTAGTGATTTTTATTAGGGTTGTACTGTATCTATTGTGATGAAAAATTGTCTGGTGGATCAAAAGAAGAGCTTCTTGCCTTTGACATTATGCAAACTGAAGGAAATGATTGATTTCTGATTCTTAATCTCATTGCTTCTCTAAGATATTCTGAATTGGTGCAGTTGTTTTATTGCAAGTCCAGAGATGAAGCTAGCCTTACAAATACAGATTGAAATAATGGCAGACCTATAAAAACACTGAATTGCTTTATCAACTTTCTGTAAAACCATACTAGTTTGAATTTCTGCTTTGTGCAATAATAGGTTCTGTCTATTTAATTTATTTTAATTTAATTTTCATGTTGTTATCCACTGAATGCTTATTCAATAGTATCAGTGCACATTGTCTTCAAAAGATTAGAATATAGCTTTTGCTACTGGTGAAAGATTAGATGACATGGTATTTTATCTCAACTTTAGAATTCCCAGAGGAAGGCTTCAAATAATCCAGGTGACATATCCTAGGTCCCTGGAAATGATAGAAAAAAATTGATTACTAGGATTGTCTAAGATAAAAACTTTATGGTGAAGGTGGCAAGAGAATGAGGGAATAGCTGCAAAGCTGAAGAAAATCTTTATTAGCTACCCACTGTCTCTAGAATAATACACACCATGGAAAGAATTCAAAAAATTAAAGACCCACACCACCTAATCAGTTAGTGTATAGAAAAGAGTTGCCTAGACAATTCTTAAAACAAGAAATTTAAATAGAACAGAAAACTGTGACAAAATGGTGACCATCTGGGAAATACATGAAAGCTATATTGAAATCTTATTTCACTTTAATCGGAATAGCTACCTACAAGAAACCAAATGACCATACGGGAGGCAAATATAAATTAGTGTAGCCACTATGGGGATCAGTAGGAAGGCTTCTTAGATTATAAAAACAGAACCTCCTATGAGGCAGCTGCCCCTTGTCTGGGTAGTTACATACGGGAAACCCATTTAGCACAGTGCAGGGCTTCCTGCACTCTCGTGGTAATTGTAATACTTTTTCACAATAGATGATTTATGGAATTGGTCTAGGTTTTCACCATTAGATTAGAGAATAAAAATATGATGTGTGTATGCTTAATTCAGGGCTATTCCATTGTTAAGAAGAATGAACTGTAATTTTCAGGAGAAGGAAATGGTTGGAACTGGAAATCATTATGCTAAGAGGGAGATGCCAGGTCCAGGAAGAAAAACATCATCTTTTTTTTCCTATGCATTCTAGACTGAAAATTTAATAATAAGACTTGAGAGAAGAGTGGGGGCTGTTTAGATAAAGGAAGATTGGATAGTGTTCAAGAGAGGGTAAAGAGTATGTGTGAAAAAGACCACATTCTATGCTGTGAATGTATGTCATAATGAAACCCAGAATTTTAATTTAAAGAGAAAAGAACTGAGTAAAAAGTATGGCCCAGTCTTCTGTGGTTTCTTCATCAAGTTTGGGTGAAATAAAAATGAATGAAACAAAAATTTTTAGACCAAGTTTCTCTCTTTTGCCCAGACTGAAATTGAAAGTGTTGTTTTTCTGCCTTGGCCATCTAGTACCAGGAAAAAGCAATTCTGAGAAGAGAGATAGATCCAGAAGAGTGGAAAATCTAACCACAAGATTAAAAACATAAGGAATAGTGCCTAGGAAGAAGTGAAATATTTAGAAAGCAAGTTTATTGGATAGCAGAAACTCACAAGCTCTAATTTACAGAAGTGGCAGAAGCCAAATAAGTTACCTTTGGAAGAAAACAAAGCATTTTGAAAAACACTGAGAAAATTAGTCAGAAAACAACCATACTAATAAGGGGAGGACAATCTGATTAGATTTCATATAAATAATGTTTGAAAGGCTTTTTTCATATTGGATTGCTCATTACCCTAGCAATTAGACTTTTACTTTATGCTAATGTTATTGTTTTTCTTAAGTGATAATTTTAATAGATAACAGATGTTGGTAAGGATATTGGCAGGAATATGGGTTGATACAGCTCTTCCAAAAAACAGTATAAAGTGTTCAAGAAATTAATATGAGACCAAACTTGTAGCAGTAAGCCACTTATTTGTTCCCGGATGCTCTGCCCCAAAATAATCACACAAAAACTATATTATTTAAATCAAAGCTTGACTCATTAGCTCTAGTTTTTTATTAGCTAACTCTTACACATTAATTTAACCCATCTCTATTAATCTGTGTATTGTTATGTGGCAGTGTCTTACTGGCTAAAGTTCCCAGGGCTTGTTTCTGGTGCTGGCTTCATGGCTTCTCTTGACCCCGCCCTTCTTTCTCCCAGCATTCAGTTTAGTTTTACTCGGCTAGTTCTGTTCCCCTATAGCTTGTAATAGTCCCAAAGCAGTTCCTTTATTCATTAATGGTAATCACAGCATACACAGGGAAATTTCACATCACAAACTTGTAACTTAGTAACCCCTCTTCTGGTCAGAAATCAAAACAAATGGTTTCAAAAACAAACTGCTTTGAAAAATTACGTTTAGTCTCATGTCCACTGAATGATCATTTGTAGTACCCAAATTCTCAAACATTCTGTCTACTGAAAGAGGAGAATGAAAACAAACTATGGCACTCTAGTATATTATTCAACCCTAAAAAAAACAAGCTTCTGCCACATGCCACACATAAATGAGCCTAGACATTATGTTAACTGAAAAAAGAAAAATTCTATTATCTTTTGCGATATAAAATCTGCAGAAATCCAAATGTACATAGATAGATCTCAACATTTTTACTTAGAAAAAGAATGGGAAAGGAACTATTGAGTTGTAGGTCAGGGAACACAAAGTATCAGGAGTACAGAATAACTCCAGATTTAACATACAATACAAAGATTAGAGCAAGAAAAGTGACCCTAGATGGTAACTGTTTTGGAAACACAGAGGCCTGGTAACTGAAACAATACACATGTTAATTAACTTAACTTTGATAGTTATTTTTTAACTTATGTGCATTCCACAATTTTCCATGAACCTTAAAGTAACATAGTAAAAATTCTAATGATAGAGTCCCAATGATGTATATGGTAACAAACCCACAATAAGACTATCAGTTAGAGTCAATTTCTGAGGTTCCAAACTCCTTTTTCTTTGAGGAAATTTAGGGTGTAGAGACAGGGCACCATTCTGAAGTTACACAATAAGAATTCACTATTAAAGGTGAATCTGTTTTAGAAACAGAATCTACAGTGGCAGGTGGATCTCTGTGAGTTTGAGGCCAGCCTGGTCTACAAGAGCTAGTTCCAGGACAGGAACCAAAAAAGCTACAGAGAAACCCTTTCTCGAAAATACAAAAAGAAAAAAGAAAAAAAAAAAGAAAAGAAAAAAAAGAAACAGAATCTAGATTAGGCAGCACGCATGTAGGTGTGGATTGAATTATGCCCCCTGCAAAAATACATTGGAACCTCATCCCCAGAATCACAAATAATAATCCTGGAAAAGGAGGCTGATGTGAGGTTGTTAAAGTTGGTCCTGCAATATTCAATATAAAATAAGACTCATTCTTCCAAGAAAGGGAAACATAGATGCAGACGGAGACATGCACAGTGAGAATCAAGAGTTGGATGCGAAGGTAGAAATCAGGTGTTCTTGATGTCAGAGAACACCGAAGATTGCCAGTAAATCAGCACAAGTTGCTTAGGGTAGGTGTCAGATTCTATTTCCCAGTTGCCAGAAGAAAACAACACTGTTAGTGCCAAATTGTAGACTTCTGGCTGCTGTAACTGTGAGTCAATAATTTCCATTGTGTAAGACAAGTAGTGAAAGCCATGGGTTTGCAGGTCAGTGGCGTCTTGCCTACCTAGTCACTGATGCCTCTACCAAGAATGCCTAGGTAGGTCTACCTACACCTTACCTCTTAGGTAAATAAGAGTCTAACACATTTTTATTGTATCTTTACTTTCTCTACTTTCTTCTGTGTGAATAAGTCATTTCAAATTCAAAGTATTGGTATTCTGACTCAATTATTAAAGGTTTAGGGGGTGGTAATATAAAAAAGATATCAGGAATGTCTGCATCATTTTTAAACAAATATACAGTAGGGATATTTCTCCTAGCAATATAAACAAGTGTTTGAGTTTATCTATATATTATCAGACTCTAAAACTAAATGTAAAGATGAGATTCCAATGGTAATGATGAGATGCAATATTACAAAATATTCTCAGATCCAATTTCATTCACTCTGTGATTACACTCTTGTGACATAAATGACATCAGTAGTGTAAGAGCAAGAATGGCTCAGGAAAAAAAATATTGCACTTACTACAATAAATATTTAATGTAAAAAGAGTTGTAAACAGTCTGGTGGAGATGAACATAGAACAGTTGTAATGACCCAGAAAGTTATTTCCAGTTTGCAGCAATAGCTAAAACTCTCAGTTCTTATATTTTATAACAGTATGTTTCATGATCTCTTAGCAAGAGGGTGCTTGCTGTTCTGTAACGATAGCAGTTTAATATGACACTGACATTATCATCCAATTACCTTGATTTCCTTTGTAAAATAATATATTGAGAGCGCTAAGCTTATGAAGGTTCCAACTTGACAAATATCTTATGAATACTTTCTGCAAATGCTGAGGGTTACAAAATGAAATTTAGTACATATGAGTGCCTAGAAACTATTTACCACTTTAACATTTAACAAGCCATACATTAGCATTTTAAAAGGCATAAAAATCTACATCTATAAGCGGTTTTATTTAATACGTTAGCAATGTAGGTTCTATCCAACAGAAGGGGAGCACTGCTAATAAAATGAATACTGAGCTCAGTAAAAGTAATTTATACAACAGGAGCTTAGCTAGTGATTTGAGAGGAACTTACGGTTACATGAGGTGGTTTTATTTGTTCCTAAAATTCATTTTTACTCTATATAACTCTCTTTCTCCTCTCTCTCTCTCTCTCTCTCTCTCTCTATATATATATATATATATATATATATATATATATATATTAATTAGGATTGATAATCTGACCAGAGCCATAGGAAGTGTGACCTTCCAGTGTGTGACCTTCTTGAAAGGACCATGCTTAATTTCAAAGTAACATTTAGTTCACAGTATAGTAACCCATGAATCTGACAGGAGAAATAAGCCCCATGTTTACTCTGATTCTGTGTTCATGAAATGTAAAGCAAACAGATCAACAGTTAATTTAGTGATAACATTAAATAGAGGCAAAATTATTAAATAAATAAGATAGCAAGAATGGAACAACATTCTTGTGCAATTACTTACTTATTTTCCCCTTTGAAAGCAGTATGTATCATGGTTAGTAGAGTGGCTCACCGCAAGTTATATCCATGTAGCAGTCTAGTATACAAAATTAACTTTTCAACCAGTGATTCTCAACCTTTCTAATGCTGTGACCCTCTAATATATTTCCTCATGTTGTGATGATCCACAACCATAAAATTATTTTTGTTCCTTCATAACTATAATTTTGCTACTGTTATGAATAGTAATGAACATATCTGATACCCAGGATATCTGATATGAAACCCCCAAAGGGGTCAGAACCCATAGGCTAGAATTATGGTTTTAGACTGAGAATTTTGAATCATTTTTGTAAAGCCTGATTAACAGGATAAATGATAATTTGGAATCAAAACTAGACCCACAGTTGATGGCAGGAATACAATAAAAACCTTTAAATAAAAACGTAGGGATATTTGAAAGAACTGGCCAACCAAGGGCATTTCCAAGCATTGGCAGTGCTTAATGCCAAAGGAAACAACTCAGAAACAGAATTCTCAGCGGAGGAGTCCTGCAATCACTGAGTGTGAACACTTCTTGACAGACTTATTATCTTTCATATGTTTTAAGTATCTTTGCCATAGAAACTGATTGATTAACTGAAAGTAAATTAGTAGAACATTGATCATTAGTATGATGCAAAAGCACCCTGATGTCTTCAGTAGCTGAATAATCTGTTATTACACTGTAGCATGTAGATACCACACTGTTAACGTGTTTTGTATATATACCACCTATACTACCAACCAGAGGCACTAAAGACTTTTTTCATAAGAAAGGCTTTATTGCTTCTATATCCTATAGGGTTGCAAAATAGTACAAGTACTTTGCAAGTATTTCAGGAACTTAAAAAAATTACACTCTATGATTTCATTTCTATGTGACCCAGAAAAAGGCAAACTCTAAGGATAGAACTCTGACCAGTAGGTTCCATGGGTGGGAATAGGGTGTGGTTTGGTACCAAAGACATGACAGTTTTGTTAGATGAGATGTTATACTTCTCTGCTGAGAAGGTAGAAACTTACCACACACCACAGAAAGTTGTCTAAACTTGTTCTCACCTACATCTAAGAGGAAATTTATACATGAAAATCCTAATAATAATTTTGTATAATGCCTGGATTGTTAAAGGCATGATACAAAAAGGAAAGTGAAAACTATCCATTACCTTATCCCTCAGAAATATCAGCTATCAAGGTTTTCCTTCTTGTGGTAATTCTAGGATTAGATGTGCATCAACATATATTTTTATAAAAAAAAAAACAGGATGGAATCCTAATTTATGAACTGCTTCGAAATTGTTTTCAATAAAGTATGTATTATAAGCAATCATGATTTTTAATGAAGGCCTTTAACAGCATATTTGCTAGTAATTATATTCTTTACTTGTGCTAATAATTTAGTATTATATTTATGTTCCTTCTAATTATTTAATTATGATGAATATTCTCATCTATACTTACCTAAATATTTATATATCTATATGTACTTGGGTGGTGGTTTTCTTATATTATGTACCTCCCCATTAACTTTCAGAATTCAGGCTTAAAAATATGAATTTATGAAATTACACATCTAGCAAAAACATCAAGTACTTTTCATTTTTATATTTGATTTAGATCATTGATTAATTCTAAATATAACCATTAAAATAATTCTAGAAAGGTAGCATGTTCCTCAGTTTTCTGAACCTAAACATGAAGCAGAGTTTTGCTGGAGTATGGACAAGGAGTGTCTTCAAATCCCAAGCTTTCCTTCATTCTAATTGGTGATGGGGTGGTACCCTGGGAAGTTCCAAAAACTGAAGACAGCACTGTTTATCTGCAGGAATAGATCATTGTGGGTAGATCTTTGAGGAGTCTAGGTTGTACCCCTCATTTTCTGCTTTCTGACTAGCTTGTCGTGAACAGTTTTCTTCCACAATGCTCTTCAGTCAGGCTCACCACAGACCTAACCATTTTAATCAAGGAGAAAATTTAAATACATGCTGCTTGAAGTTTTTCTGTTCTTGGATATTTATGTACCGAAAACTGATTCATACATCCTACAACTCATTTCACACCTGGAAGTAGAAGTTTGACATTTCACCACAATGTTTTTTAACATCATTTTATAGACGATTTTAATTTTTAATTTTTTAAAAAATGCCTATACTATTTGGATTCATTTATACTTTGGAAAAAATTACATGTTGTCTGCATATCTTGGGTGTTTCCTCATCTAGTCTTCCCTCTTTTTAGATAAACTGATGGAGTCTGTTCTTCCATTGTTCTATGATCTGGTGAAGGATAGGGATTATCCTTCCCTGTACTAGCTATGGGACCACCATGGGACTGGTAGGTTCTTCCAACATGAGTTCTGTTCTTCAGGAACTCCATAGAACTGAGGTCAGGATGTTGAGAACTGCTGTGACAGCAGATTACTGAGACTCTTGGACCTATGCACAGTTCTGTAGGATCCTCTTCCTATTAATGCTCTCTTGATTAACTTTTTTGTATGTTATAGCCCTAATAAATACCAGAGTGAAGTAAATGGCAATGAGTTAACTAATGACCTAACCAGATTGTCAGTGGAAATTTACTAAGAATTCAGTAGTCAAGCTTTGTGTGCTTGTGAAATAGTTATCACACAAATGGCATATAGAAAACTTATGAGAATTAAATATGATAGAATCGAATCTCTCAGAATAGAAAATAACGATTTTTAGGAAAGAATGGAATAAAACTAACAGAAATCATATAATTAAGGTAAAGAAAATCTTAATAATTAATCTTTGTAGAAGACGTTCAGTAAACAAAAACAAAGGATACCCAAACAAATTTGAATTTCAAATAAACAAAAAATAATTTTGCTATAAGTATATTTGTCTGAAATGCAAATTCAGCTTGGCATTCTATACTTCATTTGGCATCTCTTGTCTTTATACATAATTCATTAGCACAGTCTAGCACTTTCCAAAATCTCTTGATTTTTCTCCTCAAAATTCAACAAATGACAAATGCCCTGAAGGCAAGTGGATCAATTCAAGTGGATCAAGAAGTCAAGTGGCTCAAGAGCTCGTCTACCACGACTTGCAGAGAGGCAGACCATTCAAAGAACGTGCTAAGAATCAGAGTGATGGAGGCAAGGGGCAGGGGAAGAATTCCGCATGTGGAGTCACTCATAAGAAACACATTGTGATGATGCGTCTAAAGGAGTTACAATAAACTGTACTTGATAAGAAAGAGTACAGAGTTTAAACGGATTACATTGGGTTGTGACTAAAGAACAAAGCCAAGGAATCAACACTCTAGAGGATTCAAGAAGGTAGGCACCAGTAGAAACATTATAAATATTTAGGAAGAGATCTAATAAGTGGAATGAGAAAAACATCATCCTGGGCATCACCTAGAGACTTGTGCTCTAATTTGGCTCTGAATTAGCCTCAGTCTTTCCAGATTTCATTATCTTAACTACAAGGCCAATTCTGGCTAATGTAGTGTTTCCTAAAATCCAGAATACCAATGGAATTACACATCAGACAATAAAGCAGGAAATCTTCCCAGTTTTAACACCAACCACTGTTTCAGAATAAGGTGTTTAAGGGTCAAATTGAATAACAACTAAAAGATGCTAGTCCTCAGATGGAAATTGCTGCTGTGTGTATTGTACTTTTATCAAGTATTGACACCTCGGCAGTAAAGATCTAGCATCTCTGTATAAGGAAGACAGGTTTCTAACCTTGCACAAAGCCTGTAACTGTGGAAGAAACATGGAGATAAAACAGGCAAAGAATCGCTTCTAATTTTAATGAAAGGGAAAAGAAAAACATAAAACACCAACAAAAAAATTAGTTGTCAGTGCTGCTGTGATGGATCAGTGGTTAAAAATCAGAGTAGTAGAAAGGTATAGGATAAATAGCATTAAACATGTTTGAAAAGGATACAAACATACACACAAATAGTCATATAAAAATAAAATATTCATGTATTTTATTTATGTATTCATCTAATAAAATATACATGTATATTATATAAATTTATAATCATATAAAAATTTTCTTTGAAGTTACTCACACCAAAGCATGATGCCCATCACAGGAGCCATATGATGCCAAATGAAATGTCTGGTGCCAGGTGTGGGATATTGTCCCTCCACTTACTGGTCATTGGTGTCATAGAGATCCCCTGAAACAATACACACTATTCTTATTATGCTTGCTTTCCCACCAGAACTTTATTGCATAACCCTGTCGCTAAAGACACCCCACAGATTGTTCATAGGATATGGTGAAGCAAAGTCATACTAATGAGGAAGCTTCCTTCTTTCAGCTTGTAGCATGATTTCTAATTGGTCTTAATAATACAAACCTGGAGTCAGATAGTAGTGGGTAAAAGGTGAACGATTAAAGAAGCAGAACAGCCAGCCACTAGTCCTCATCTTTGGGAAAACCTCAGACCTAATGGGGTATGCTGTATTTACAAGTCCTCAGACAGAATGCTGTCTCTACAAGACCTCAGACTAAATCCTGAGCTCCTGTGTCCTCCCACCTTATATTTCTCTCTCCACTCAGCCATATCACATCTTGTCTCCAACTCTCTAGTGCTGGGATTAAAGGTGTGAGCTACCACCCCAGGGCTTTTTTTCTCTTTTAGACTGTTTCAATCTCAGTAGCCCAGGGTAGCCTTGAACTCATGAAGATCCATCTGCCTCAGCCTCCTGAGTGGTGGGATTAAAGGTGTGTGCAAACACTGCCTAGCCTCTATGGATAACTGATGTAGGAGGTTCTTCTGTACTTCTGTTGCTTTCATTGGTTGAATAAGATAATGCCTTGGCCTTTTGATAGGCCAGGCCTCAGGTAGGCGGGGAAAGGCAGAACAGAATTCTGGGAGGAAGAAAAGCAGAGACAGGCAGACGCCATGAATCTCTGACCTGAGAGGAATGTAGGTTAGACTCTCTCCCAGTAAGCCACAACCTCGTAGTGACATACAGATTATTAGAAATGGGTTGAATCAAGATGTGAGAGTTATCTAATAAGAGGCTAGAGCTAATGGGCCAGGCAGTGTTTTGATTAATATAATTTCCGTGTGGTTATTTCAGGGGTTAAACTAGCCTGGTGGCAGGTTCCTACTACTACAGATAACTATTGTGGCAAGCTCTGCACTCTGCTCTTCAGGATAGCACTATATTTGTTAAAGCACAAACAAAATATCACCACCCTGGCTACTTTTCATAGTATTTGAAGGTATGATCCAGATTGCCTAGTGGGAAAATCATCAACAGTCTTCTCTAACTAAAAATACTGACTGAGGTACCAATGTAAACTCTTGGGTGCAGTAATGTCATGAACATTATGGGATAGCCAGCTCCTTCTTGATTAGATTTAAGGCCCCTACACAGGAATAGGCATATACATGATACAGTAAATCTGACAAAGAACTATGGTAGAGAAGCTTATACCCCCATGGGTGAGAATTATCACCATTATTCTGTTGGATGTAGATGGTATCAAATTATCTTGAATTTGTATTTCTATATTCATATGCTATTTTAGCTGTCAGACCTCAAATAAGTTTCTTTATGCAGAAGATGGTTATTAACACAGGAAATCACAACTGATCAAAGTGTAAAGACTGAGTATCAATGGAATCTTCAGCCATTCATGAGACACCTGTATCACTGCCATACCCCCCAAGGGTGAGGCATCATTACTAAAGAAGAAACTGGATGACTTTAATAAGACTAAAACAAAACATTGTCTTTGGGATGAGACATGACTGCTGCAGGTGTTGTGGTTTGCCTGAGAACGACCTACACAAGGTTAAGCTAATCAACATTCTATCATGAGGTGAAAGTGTTTCATGAGCCCTACTCCTAAATGAGGAACTATGGACATTGGTTGGTTTAACAGGAAGAATCAATTTTCTGTATGATATGGCCCTTGTTAGGTCAATTGTGCCCAATGTATGGTCCCAGACCCTGGAATATATGGGAAGAATAGTGTATTCTCCCATAAGCAGGAACACATGGGCAGAACAAATTGTACTTGACAGAGTCTTAAAAACAAACAAAACAAAAGTGAAGAGCTGAAGGTGGGAGTAGGGTGGTGGTGACTTCTTTATCATGTTGATTTCTTATCCTGAAATTTGAGCCCAAATAAGCTCTTCCTTCCTCCGGTTGTGTTACTAGGTATACCTTGCAACACAAGAGAAGTAATTATCAGACCATACTACAAGGCAAACTAAAGAGAAAACAACCTTCAAAACCTATTAAAGCTTCTCTGTGACATTTACTGGAAGAGAATAACCCAGTAAGAGACTGAGTTGGAGAGAAAAGAATTCCATGAAGGGAAGAGTGAGAAACTTTGTATTTGTATCGTAGCTCAGGAAAAAGAATTCTGTGAAAATGTTCTGAGACTAAATGCTTATTTAATGGGTTTAAGCCCACAGTGTTCTGGCATTTGCTTCTCACAAAATGTGTAGGGATAGAGATCAAACAATAAGATATGTGTGTGCAAAATGATTTATTTTTGAAAGTGAAAAATCGCTAAAACATAAAATGTATGAAAAGATGCAAAGGTGATTTTTTCATGCAGCAGAGTTAATTAAAATACTAAGGAGAATGGATGTGAGCTTATGTGAGATCCTATTAAAAGAGATCTATTTCAATAGACCTTGTCAGACACATGCTAGGGTTATAAGTCCTTCGAAGAGAGAAAGAGATGTAAACAAGCACACAAGTGAAAGCAAAACCTCACTAAGCAATCAGAGGCATAAATCTCCTAAAATATGCATTGAAGTCTAGGAAGAAATTACGTTTTGACAGAACTGTTAAATCCACATAAAGAACAGCTGGCTTGTACAATGTCAGAAGAACAAGAAACCACAAAGCCATTTCTTCTCTCTTTTTTTTTTCTTTGCAAACGTAGACATTTTAGAAGCTACATGCTGTAAGACAAGGAGAAATCTGTCCAAAATAGAACATTTCAACTCTACCCCTAGGCTTCAAATTCAAGAACATTTCAAAAATTAATAAATAAATAAGAAAGAGAGAGAGAAGAAAGTGAGTGAGAGAGAGAGCGAGTCATCCACTATGATCAGGTATGATTTGCTTCCTCACAGAGATGCAGGGATATCTACAATGTGTAAACAAATGGAACACCTATCTATTAAAAGTGTTAATTTTAATAGATAACAGATGTCCCCAGCTTGTTCCTTGGGCAGCAGAGGAGATGGTGCCTGAACTGGCCTTATCCTATAGCCACACTGATGAATATCTTGCATATCACCATAGAACCATCATCTGGCAATAGATGGAGATAGAGACAGAGACCCACATTGGAGCACTGGACTGAGCTCCCAAGGTCCATATGAAGAGCAGGAGGGAGAACATGAGCAAGGAAGTCAGGACCACGAGGGGTGCACCCACCCACTGAGACAGTGGGACTGATCTAATGGGAGATCACCAAGTCCAGTTGGACTGGAACTGACAGAGCATGTGATCAAACCGGACTCTCTGAATGTGGCTGACGGTGGAGACTGATGGAGAAACCAAGGACAATGGCGCTGGGTTTTGATTCTACTGCATGGACGGGTTTTGTGGGAGCCTAGTCTGTTTGGATGCTCACCTTCCTGGACTTGGGGGAAACAGGGAGGACCTTGGACTTCCTATAGGGTAGGGAACCCTGACTGCTCCATGGACTGGAGAGGGAGGGGGAAAGGGGACGGAGGGGGGGAAGTGGGAGGAGGGAAGGAGGTAGAAATTTTCAATAAAAAATAAATAAATTTAAAAAAAGAAAAGAAAGTGGAAAATAATGTTTCAATTCATTGGCACAGAATAAGACTTCTAGGAGAGTATACAAATAGCACAGGGGAAAAGATCAACAAGCTTCTTTAAAACAGGACAATTGAACAAGGAAGCAGCCTAAATTATGGAAGCAGCCTACATTATGGGAGAAGATTTTCACCAACTCCACACCCAATAGAGGATTAATATCTAAAATATATAAAGAATTCAAGAAACTAGATATCAACAAATCAAATAATCCAATTTAAACATGGAATATCTACCAGAACTGAGAAATATAAATACAGGAAATTCAAATGGCTTAGCAACACTCAAAAACATATTTAATGTTCTCAGCAACATCAGGGAGATGCAAGTCAAAATTACTTTTAGATTCCATTTTACCCTGGTTAAATAACTCATCCTGGCGAAGATATGTAATAAGGAAAACACTCATCCATTCTAATAGGGTTCAAACTTGTTCAGCCACTATGGAAACCAATATAGTGATTCCTCAGGAAGTTGTCAATCAACCTACCTCAAGATCCAACCAGATATTCAAAGGACACGCCATCCTGTCACGAGGACACTTGCTTTAGCCATGTTCATTGTTGTTCTCTTCATAATAGAAGAAATTGGAAACATCATAGATGTTGATTAAGGTATTGTGATTGTGTAGTTCATTTAAAAATGTAATGTATAATTAAAAAATATAGGTTGCTAATGGATAATCATAAATAATAGTCAAGCTTTTAGTCATGTTAGTTAGATTTTCTAGATGTGCAGAGATATATTTCAATTACATAGGTATTCTTCATATCTTTCAAAGACTACAAAATATGACATTTAAAATATTTTAATAACTTAGGGTTTTTCATGACAATGAGACACGTCTGCTCCTGGCAGCACCAACATACTTCAAGAGGAAGATGGGCATCAAAGAGGCTCTTTATGGAGTTTGGTAGACATTTGGGCAAGAAACTGCTCTTGCCTGGACTGTTGCATAAACTGGACACAAAAAACCCACAAAAAGAGGACTGCTAAACTTGCCTAAAGGTGAGATGATCTTTCGGGGTTCCTGATTTATAAAAGAGTCTACAAGACATTCTACAGGACACAGCAGATAGTGACTAAACTGTCTTTAAAATTTCCTGCTTCATAAAAATGTCTGCTAAATACTATGGCCTGTAGGCTAAAGATGGATGCCCCAACGGTACAGAGAAACTTTGGGTGACTGTCTAGACAGTGAGATGTCTCTGTCGTTTCTAGAGTTTTGGATCTCTTGTTTGCTTAGGTAATATTATATCCTTCTGGAGTCTTTGATGGAGTTGAAAAATGGTTAGTGATAGTTATAGTTTTCCTTAGTTATAATAAAAGATAGATATAAATATTGTAACTGTAATTCTTGCTTGACAACTGTCTTGTTATATGTAATTTTACTATGTTAAAGTTAAAGCCTTTCTTTTTTGTTTAAACAGAAAAAGGGAAAATGATGGGGGTGGTTCTTGTATTTTATCTGTTGCTTTCATTGGTTAACTAATAAAGAAAACTGCCTTAGCCCATTTGATAGGCCAACCCTTAGGTGGGTGGAGTAAACAAAAAAAAATGCTGGAAAAAAAAAGCCGAGTCAGGAGTCGCCATGATTCTCCCACTCCAGACAGACGCAGGTTAAGATCTTTCCTGGTAAGCCAGCTCATGGTACTACACAAAATATTAAAAATGGGTTAGATCAATATGTAAGAGCTAGCCAATAAGAGGCTAAAACTAATGGGCCAGGCAGTAATTAAAAAAATACAGTTTCCGTGTAATTATTTCGGGACATAAGCTAGCCATGTGGGCGGCTAGGTGCCGGGGACGCAGCCCCGCCGCTCTTATTACAACATAGTCCTGCCTCCAGGTTCCTGCTTTGTTTGACTGTCTGCCATGGCATCCTGCAATTATGGACAGCAATATGGAAGTATAAGCCAAATAAACCTTTACCTTTATAATTTTCACTTGGTCATGGTGTTTCATTCCTGCAACAGAAACCCTTGAGCAGTAAGATAAGCAGAACTGAAAGATTTTTCTCAGTAGGTGTCTTACAAGAAATAATAAAATAAATTATTTTGAAAGAAATAAAATTTAAATGTCAAGATGAATTTGTAGTTTTAAAGAAAAGAGAGTTTCGGGTACAGAAAATGTGGTAAGATCACATAGTTTGCATTATTGATGTTAATTTATATAATTGGCACTATTATTCAAATAATGGCAAAAGTGCATTAGATAACTATTTTAAAATATAATTTATATTCTAAATGGAGCAGAAAGTAGAATCAAATAAACTGTAAAGGCAAAAGAAAGTAGAGAAAGAGTAAGGCGTAATACAAAAAGAAAGAAAACAGTGATGGTCAATAGGAGAAAAGCTGCCAAGCATGTGTGGAGCTGGATTTCTTCTCCTATCTTTAGTTCTAGAAGTAAAATTAGAAATGACCAAGTATACCAAAATATGAGATTGGGAAATCAATTGTTGCAGAGTCGTGAAAAATACTGTTTGCTAGTGATGTAAGTAAAGTACTAAATTGTGCGAGACCACAGTCCATTCAAAAACATATTTCCATCAAAAAGGCACCAGAAGTTTCATATACTAGGGTTAATTTTCAGGAGAGTTTCAAACTCTTTTTTTTGAAATGAAGTTTAAAACCTTTAAAACTGGCTTGAACTATAAAAAACCTGTAAGTTCTGTTCAGGAGTAATGATCTGTATCTTGATAGGAGAGCACTCATATTTTAATTATTTAAGGTTTATGAAATTTTCTTCTATTTAACAGAAAAAGCACAACAAGATAGGTAGACAGGTACTAACTTCTATTACAGGTTGCCAAAATTTCATGGATTTTATTGACTCGCTGGGTCATAAGATTGACCTGTAAAATTTATTTCAGGAGATTCTTAATAAAGTAATAAAACCAAATGCTAAATTAAAAAAAATTGTGAGTTTCTTTTTATAGATTTCTATTCATGCTAAATTCAGAACAGTGGTTTTAAATTTTAACAAGCTTAACATTTTAACTATCATATACAGGAAACTAAAGTGTAATTTGAAATTCCTGTGACATTAGGACCTGAGTAAATGATAAGCCTAAGACTATAGTTAACGAATTTCAGAGCAGGTGGGCAGCAAATAAGAAACCATTAATTTATTCTAATTTGTCTCTGTGTTGGCAGTGGCTTAATAACAATGATTATCAGGTCATATCATATTCACTTTTCATGTTCCAATGAATGTACAAGGTAATCCTTAAATTAATTAAAGAGATTAATTCAGCTCAAACTTAAAATGAAATCCTGACTGTACAAATCTGTAGTATTTATGAGTCAGTTTCTATGAACATTGCTTGGCTGGAGTAGAAGTCAGCCATGTAAGCATCATTCAGATTATGTCTCCATGGTGACACTATCATCAAAGACCTGAGAGGAAAGGACACTTGATTTATTTTATTTTTACCACCTATATTTTCACCATTGTAAAATTACTGTTCTCCTTTAGGGAATCTGAAGTAGAATGATAAAACAACTAAATTTTATTATTGGGATATAGCAAACACAGGTTACTATTTTGTAGAAAAGAATGTAGATAACAGTGAATTCCAAATCATGGTGAAAAATCATGCAAAAATTTCCACGTGTTGAAGTAAAACATCTAATGGAAGGTGGAAGCTGGAACACATGGATACACAGCTCACTGGTAAGTTGAACATAAATATATTTATATAAACTAGGAACTAAGTTTTAATGAACACAAAAGAGCATTGAATTTTCTTCCATAAAGGGAAGAGGAGCCTAGAGGAAGTAGCACATGCCTTTAATCCCGAGCCTCTGGAGGCAGAAGAAGATAGATCTCTGAAGAAGAGTTTGATGCCAGGACTGGTCTACAGAGTGAGTTCCACAGAAAAACCACATCTCAAAAAAAAAAAAAAAATTAAAAGGGGAAGAAAGAAAAAGAAAAAATAAAGAAAAGAAAAGGGGAAATACAGACCATAAAAAACTATTACATAATATGATAACAATGTCCAATTTAAAGTCAAGTAATTAGCTTCAGAAGCAGACACTAGATAGCCTCAAAATGAGTACAAATTATTTGCAATTTCCTATCACCCATTATTCTAATAAAAGCTGAATATAACATAGCATTCTCTAGAAAAAAAGATATCACATAACTGTTAAAATCCAATGCCTCCCCTTTACTGTTTCACAGCTCTTCTATGGAAAAATCCACAGAATAGCACTACTGCCTGGGAGACTCATCCATATCCCGTTGATTCTGACCTTATAATTATTTATTCTTATATTGCCTCTCATCTGAAATAAAAGGTAAAAGTCAGAAGTGAAACACCTAGGACTAGGGTTGATTTTTTCCTTCTACTTTCCTCATCTTCAAAGCCCTACACATGTCCTGTCCTCTTGGAGAACATAATTCACTGAGTATTAGAAACTTGAGCCCAACCAACCAGATCAATGGTACTGAACACTGCAGGTTCTTGCATCTGACTGCCTATAAGTACATCAGGCTTGAGGGTTGTAAATTTCCTCCCTATAGAATGCTGTAGAACTCTCCTCTGGGTGCTATGAATACGCCTTATTACTATTGCAATTATACTCACTCCCTGTTTGACATATCCATTTTGAAGTAAATAAATTCAGATAACTATACTTTGACACAAAAATATTTTCAGACATCATTCCTGTCTCTCCTAAACATATTCCAAAGTCTGCAGAAGTAGACTCACTGTACTAGCTGATATAAAAGCAGTAGACTATGACCTTAAATTTAGCTCAGGAGAAGCTAGCGCTGATTTCTCACAGCATTATATTTAATTACTACATTTATTATTAATTCTTGGAATTCATGTGTTATTTTCTGAGATGAAACATTTACGTCTTTCATCTTCACTTTCTCTTCATCCCTTAGAAAAAGGAGAGTGTATGTAAGTAGTAATGATAGGCTTTGAGATATGTGAGAAATGCAATTAATGTTCAGTTTGAGTTACTGTAAAAATACTAAATTGCCAATTACTGTCCCTCTCTTCAAAGGAAGATAATTTAAGCCATTTCTGTTTAAGAAATAAAATAAAAGGCTAGGTTGTATCTCACTAGCACAGCATTTGTGTCACATGTACAAAGTCCTTGCTTTGATCTACATTAGAAAAAAAAATAAAAACTCAATAAATTAACAAAAATATATTTTCAGATTTAGTGTTTTCTAAAGAACCCTTAAAAGCAATACAGAGATGTCTGGGATTGGAATAGTATTAATAGCATTAATTAATAGTATTAATAACATTAATTATCACTGATAAAAGCAAGAAAGCCCAGGGAAGAGAAAGACAACCCTAGTAGAGAAATAACAACAAAAAATGAGCACATTATGAAAATGGCAAGCCGGGCGGTGGTGGCGCACGCCTTTAATCCCAGCACTTGGGAGGCAGAGGCAGGCGGATCTCTGTGAGTTCGAGACTAGCCTGGTCTACAAGAGCTAGTTCCAGGACAGGCTCCAAAACCACAGAGAAACCCTGTCTCGAAAAACCAAAAAAAAAAAAAAAAGAAAATGGCAAATTATATACAAAAAACTCAGAGATACAATTTAAATACTGATCACTTTTTCTAAAATTAATTTTCTTTTTTATTATTTTATTTTATTACTTAAAAAATATCAATCCAAATTCCCACTTCCTCCCCTCCTCCCACTCCCTCCACACATCCTCCCCCACTCTCCTCCAATCTTAGGTGAGGACAGGCACCTTGCCCTGTGGAAAGTTCAAGGCTCTCCCCACTACATCCAGGTTGAGCAAGGTATACATTTAAAGAGAATAGGATCCCAAAAAGCCAGTAGATGCAGCAGAGTGCCAGTTCCATTGCCATTAGCCCCTCAGTCTGCCCCAACTGTCAACCACATTCAGAGGGACTAGTTTGGTCCCTTGCTCGTTCATTCCCAGTCCAGTTGGAGTTGGTGAGCTCCTATTAGCTCAGGCACATTGTCTCAGGGGGTGAATACCTCATAGTCTTGACTTCCTTGCTCATACTCTCCTCCTTTCACTCTCCAACTAGACCTTGGGAGCTCAGTTCAGTGCTCCAATGTAGGTCAGTCTCTGTTTCCATCTGTTGTTGGATGGAGGTTCTGTGGTGATATTTAAGATAATCATCAGTCTGACTACAGGGCAAGGCCCGTTCAGACACACTCCGCTCCATTGCTTAGGGTCTTAGCTGGGGTCATCCTTGTGGATTCCTGGGAATTTTTCTAGAGACAGGTTTCTTGTTAACCCCAAAATGGCTCCCTCAATCAAGATATCTCTTCCCTTCCTCTCATATCTATCCTTCCTCCATCTCGACTATTCCATTCCCTCACTTCAGTATCGAACAAGGATCTCTTTATTTACAGCAGCTTAAAATAAGAGACTTGGTGTTCTTGTAGAACAAATTAAGTTTATTCACTTTGTACGAGTGCAAAATTTTCAAAAATGTACTGGAAAACTGTCTAAAATACAACTTAGGACATAAATTTCTCTAATTTGAAGAGGTTTAAGAAATTTCTTTTGAGCCAGGTTTGGCTTACTGCCATGTTGTAGTGGTCTGTCATTTTTTATTCATTGTATTTCTTGCATATAATTTACCTTTTTAGGTTTGAGTTTTCCTTCTAGTGTCTTCTGAAGGGCTATATTTATAGATACATATTGCTTAAATTTATTTTTATCACAGAATGTCCTAATTTTTTGTTACTACTGTGATTGAAAGTTTTGCTTGGTATAGTTGTCTGGTTTGGCATCAGTGGTCTCTTAGATAATGTAGAATTTCTGTCCAGGCCCTTAAGACTGAGAATTTTCACTGAGGAAACAGGTGTAATTCTAATAGGTCTATCTTTATATATTACTTGGTCTTTTATTTCCTTGTAGCTCTTAATAGTCTTTCTTTGTTTTGAATAGTCAGTGTTTTAATTATTATGTGCTGAGAGGACTTTCTTTTATGGTCCAGACTATATGGTGTTCTGTATGTTTCTTATACCTAGACGGGTATCTCCTTCTTTAGGTTACAAAAATTTTCTACTATGGTTTTGTTGAAAATGTTCCCTGTGCTTGTGAACTGTGTTTCTTTTTCTTTATTCTTATTATTCTTAGATTTGGTCTCTTAATAGTTTCTCAGATTTCCTGCATATTTTATGCCATAAATTTTTAAGATTAAACATTTTTCTGTGCCTGAGGTATCTATTTCTTGTATCATGTCCTCAATGCCTGAGAGTCTTTCTTCCCTTCTCTTGTAATCTGTTGGTGAGGCTTGCATCAGAAGTTCCTGTTTAAATTGTCAGTTTTTTATTGCCAGATTTCA
Source organism: Chionomys nivalis (assembly GCF_950005125.1). Classification (NCBI taxonomy): domain Eukaryota; kingdom Metazoa; phylum Chordata; class Mammalia; order Rodentia; family Cricetidae; genus Chionomys; species Chionomys nivalis. The sequence continues at coordinate 35,016,931 of NC_080107.1, read as the reverse complement.
CTCAGTTTTTTCATTTTTTTGTTTATTCTCTTTGCGCTTTCTGACCTTGAAATGCTTTATTAATTTCCTTCCATTGTTTGCATTTTCAAAATTTCTTTAAAGAATTCATTTATTTCCTCTTTAAGGATCTATGTCATATTCACAAAGATTTTCTTAAGGTCATGTGCTTTAACTATGTCATATTACTCAATCTGCTGTGCTAGGGCTGCTGAGCTTTAGTATAGATGAAATGCTCTGGCTGTTATTGTTTGTGTCTTTATACTGGCAAGTAAGTGTCTCTATTTGGAAACATTGTAATTCTAGGTGCTAATACCTATCTTGTCTTTGTGGGGTACATGTTTTATTCTTTGTCTTTTGATGCCCTGTCTCTTTCGTAGGAGAATGTTGTGACTGTGTGTTGCCTTGTAGGCAATTCTTCGATGCTGATAGTTGTGTGCTCTATGGGTTCGAGGCAAAATGTGTTTCTGTGCATTGGGAACTGACATTTGGGAAATGGGACCAGTTAAGAGGATGTAGTGGACTGAGTCCATCCTCAAAGAAGGATGGAAGAAAGCAGGTTTTCCACCAGGATCTGTTAAATCTCCTGGGAATGGAAGCAGAGAGTGGGAGGAGACACAACAAAGAGTCTGATACAGATCTGAGCGTGGGACTAAAGGATTGGTTATTGAGCAGAGGAGGGAAAGTGAAGATCCGAAACTTGTCTAGTTGCTTTGTTGACATGCTTCTTTTGCAAGGCTTGACTGGAGAGTGCCCATAGAATGCTGGTAACTGGGATATAGTTGGTGGGGTAGGGTGTAGTTGCTGAACTGTGTGCTCTGGAGTTGAGGGTAGGGAGGGAGTCAAGCCTGAAGCAGGTGTTCTGCTACAGAACTGAGGATTAGACTAGGGGATTGAATTTGGAGGAAAGGAGAGAGAGGTAAAGATCTGAAGCTAGCCTACCTATTTCTTCAACCTCCATGGCCTGCAGGTTTAGAGACTAGGATAATAGGATGAGTTGGGGAGATTTAGGAGGAAGTCTGGTGATTGACTAGATATGGGGATAGTGAGAAAGGCAAGGGTGCAACAGGTGCTCTACTAAGGAAATAGGGATGAGCATGGGGATTGAATGTGGAGGCTCAGAGGGATAGGTGAGTATCTGGAGGAAGCCTACCTGCTTCCCTGTCTGGAGTGATCTGTGGCTTCCCAAGGAATACTTGCTGGTGTTTGGAGGCTGAAATAATGGTACATTGGAGATACAGAGAGGAAGGCGAACATTCAGAAGGTGATCTGTTACAGAGCTGAGGATGAGACTGGGGGGTGGGATTTGAAAGAGGGAAGGGAGAGATGAAGGGCTGCAGTTTGCCTGTCTGCTTCCCTGGCGGCAAGTGAAACATAAAATTCAAAGTGAGAAAATAACAACATTTGGAGATCACTTTGGGAAAATCCTCAGTATCACAAAGCAGAAAACAGTGGGAAAAAGGTTTCTAAGTTACTTCTAAAAACATAGGATTCATTTAGGAAGGAATCATTTCACTATGTACTTCTGAAACAGGTATTGAGACTATGATCCTTACAGCGGAGTGCTTATAACCTCTGTTTTTATTTTTCTTAATTTCCTATATTCCTGTCATATCATGTGGTTATTTTGTGTAATTATTGTAGGAATTTCCTTGCTGTCACAAATCCGACTTGCTTCTAGAATTGCCCTTTTCTCTAGTATCTTAACCTAGTCACTCATGACTTGTTTATGTTCTGGAAGAACAAACTTCCCACTGCTTCTAAGGATGTCAGGGAAGAATGAACGCATGACTGGCTCTTCAGTGGTATACCCTCCTGGTTTTTCTGGATTCAAATATTAAAATGCCTGCTCCATACCCAGCTGCCTCGCTGACTTTTTCCACAGATCACCAAAGATTCTCTTCTCTTTCTATTTATTAGATCCAATTCTTTAGTCCTGAAAGTTTGACATATGTAAAGCATTAGAATAGATTGAAAATTCTATTGAAAGACAAAGGTAACCAGGCATGATTGTAACATGGGCAGAAAACAGCTGACTATTCAACCATCTGTTCACTGAGCCCAAATTCCTTGTCATCGCAGCCATCTGGAATTTCTTCCTGAAAATGAGTTCCTTTCACCTACGATGTCATTGAAATCAATCACGAGTTTAATCATTGGCTTCTTGTGATCCAGTCCCATCTTTCATGGTTCTTTTAGATTCTGTCACTTTGATAATCCTCTCTTCTAACTCAGATATCATCATACTAACCTAGAACAGCAGCTCATTTTATAAACTATGTCCTCCCTAGAGGAGGCACATTCCCTTTTTTCTTGCTCAAAAATTTTCTCTTCTCATTCACTTCTCATATTTCTGCAGATAATCAAGTAAAAAAGCAAAACCACAAAGTCAGCACTATTTCTCTTTGTTTTTATTAACAAATTCATTTTCATGTTAACAATAACCACACTAACCAATTGTTATTATCTCATTTTCATTGTGAGGCTATACTGCAAATGATAAAAAAATTAATCAGAATTATTTTTATTAGGCTTCAAAATAAGATATATGTCTATAATTGTTTAATTTCAGAGTTTCTAAATTGTATTATAAGCTATTTATATATAATTATTGTGTAAAATTCAAATATATATTTTGTATATTTATAGTCATAATATTTTTAACATTAACATATCAAATACTGTTGGAGAGAATGATTGGCTTAGTGAAGAAAAGTACATAACAAACGTGCTATTTTTGTATGTTAATCCTCTTCTAAAAAAAATGAAACCTTTGATCTTATGTTAAACATTAGTAGCAAATATTCCCAAAAACATTGATCTGACAACATAATCCTAATTATGCTCAAGAAACCCCATGATTCTTAAAAGTATGAAAATTGGAATCTTGAGCGGTAGCTAAGAAAGTTCAAAACTTATGAACAGTAAAAGAAAAAATAGAAACAGACAGCACTAGAAGGAGCCTGTACCTTCAAACTCTAACTCAACCTCTCCTTATTACTTGGGTGCTATTCTGCAGATTAAACTGCTATTTGTGAAAACCACTGCTCCGGAGGTGAGCTAAAAGCCTCTCCAGTTCACACAATTCTCCCTTCATGTTATCTTGTCAGAGAGGCTGACAGTCTCAATGATGTTACTTTATAGACTCCTTGGCAAAAACTGGTTTTTGAAAATCTACCCATCAAAAACTAAACCCACAAAAGTTTGCTGTCCTTGGGTCAAGGAACATAAACGTGCTTGATCTCATATTGTTTGAGCCATGGCTGTGTATATAAACTCATCAGAGGCAGCAAGCTTGGATCAGTAGGAAAGGGGAAAGCTGCTACTTCTATGTGAACTGGAGTTCCTGAAGCTGGAAGCAGACAAGATAACACAAAAGAAAACAAACCCTAACCTTCACAAACCCATTGACCACATTTTCAATAATGTTTCGCTTTCAACTTTGCCGAACGCCCCTGTTAGGCAATAGTAGCAACACGAAGAAAAGTAAAAACAGATAGCCAATGCCTCACTCACCACACTGTGCTGCCCATAAGCTTGTATTTTGATTCCATCTGAAGAGCATGAAGAGAAAGCATGAAACCCTGAGTTTGTCTAACTTGCCCTTGACTTGACTAAAGAACAATAATTAGAAAAAAAGCTTCATTTCCTCTCTTCAGGGCTCAGAAAGCTTTGTGGAAGGGGAGGCAGAAAGATTGTAAAAGCCAGAGGGTGTGTATGACTGCAAGGAGACTGTTTTCTAGATACGAGTCTAATACACATATGAACCTGCACAAACTATGGCAGCCTGCACAGGCCTGCACACATTCAAGCCAGATGGGGTCCCAGTGCTGAGATGGGGAGTGGACCTAGGCTCCTACCTCTAACCAAGAAGCTGTTTTCAAATGACATCCACTTGCAAAGAAAAATTAAGTTTTCTCCAATGGAGTCCCACTGGGCATGTTATCCACATTAAGATTAGGTCCCATGACCAACACAAAACAAACTCACTGGTACTTTTGTAGACTTTTTGTCTCTTATTGATTTGTTTGGGCTTTTTTTTTTTTTGCCTTGCTAGTCTTTTGTTTGTATATTATGTTTTCTGATTTTGTGTTTTTATGGCTCTGTGTGTGTATGTGTTGTGTTTCTTGTGTTGCTTTCTTTTTTAATTTATTTTTTTGTTTTCTAAAGAGATGAAGAATAAAAAGGGCATATAGATGTATAAATGGGCAGGCCGGGAGGATCTGACGAAAGTTGGGGGTGAGAGAAACATGATCAGATTATATTGTATAAAAATTCTTTTTAAAAAAAGAGATCTATTGTTATTTTATAAAAAAGATAGCCAATATCAAACAAATTGATACCAAATGTGTTATTATTTGAAGTTCCCGAAACTGATATTACAAATTCATCTGTTCATATGCATTGAGAAACTCACATCAAGAGAAAGGCTAAATGTTAAGTTCTATAAGTTAAGTTCAATATTTTTTTCATTTAATTCTGATGATATCTAAGATGATTTGCGGTAGATTATATCCTTCCTTACACATTTTTGCTAGTTAATCTCAATTTAAATCTTGCATCTGGTGAACACACTTTGGAGAGCTGATGACAGCATCGTCATTGGACAGATGATTAGTGCTGTACTGTCAGCATCGCCGTCTTGCATTTTAATTTTTTTTTGGTAGCAAATTTAAAAAGTACTTAATTATAATATTTGTCACTATTCATTTTTCTGGTTTAATAAGGTACCTTGATAGATAACAGTGATTATGTGTGATAAATGTTTAATAGCAGAAAATGAGGATAGTCATTTCTAAGCACAATCTCTATTTTAATGTCTTCAGTGCTAAACAGGGTGTACTTTTCTTGTTGCTTTCCTCTATTGTATCCTTTACACAGAGAAACTTTTAATAGCCACTGGATTATCAGACAAGAGTTTCCCTCAGGTATGAACAGAGAAGATGAAGGTGAGTGTACACATTCAAGGTATTTGTCATATCAGGCTATGACTGTCCCTTCACTCCTGTCATTCCTAAATGCAATTTTGTATGTGTTGCTTTTCTGGCTTGTGTGTATCTGTGGTATATAATGTGGGGTTTGTGATTATGTAATTTTAAATGTGGCCACATCTATCCCAGCTCCATTTGCAAACATGAGTGAGTTAATGACAAGCAAGTCAAGAGCAGACTTCCGAAAAGAGCTGGATGCCCAAAGAAACTCAAAGGTGTGTGAAAAACGGTTAACCATACTTCTCCACACCTGCTCTGAAGGGTTGCATTAACTGCAGTTTTCATCTCTGGGCCTACTGCATTTCATATCCAGAGGTTCCACCATTTTTTTGCATCTTGTCTAGGACAAAAATTGCAGTGAGAGGATATGAGTAAGTGGGATAGGATAGATAAGGGAGAAAGCGATACACCACACTAGTGTAAAAACAGATAACTTAGTGTCCAGTTTAAAACAATCACAGGAATGTTGTGGGAATATGTCTTCTGACCAATACTCTTTAGAATATTCCTGGAATGAATAATAGCAACAGCCCCGGAGGATGAAGAGATAGGCATTCAGATGGGTGGTGTGCAAATCAACAACTTGCATTTCAGCAGCAATACAGCACTGCTTGCTGAGAGTTCAAATGAGCTGCAGGCCTTGGTAAACAGAGTGGTAGAAGTAAGTGAAAACCTTGGTATGAAAGTAAACATCGAGAAGACTGAGATACAACATATAGGAAGGGTACCAAGGATTTTAACACTGTAATAAAAAATCAGAACCTCAAACAAACAGTCAACTTTGTCTATCTGGGAGGAATTGTCAGTTCAAACAGGGGAACTATTTCAGATGTTAATACATGAATGGGGATAGTGAGGGCTGCATTCCAGGCACTAGAAAAGGTTTGGTTAAGCAAGAGACATAATGACAACAAAATTACAAGTATATGAGACACTTGTCTTGAGATGCCTTCTTTACAACTCTGAAACCTGGACAATGAAATGCTGCTTAGAACAGTGGCAGAATGTGTTTGAGATAACAGGTCTCAGGAGGATTCTAGGTGTCACATGAAGAGATGACCTGTAAAACAATGATGACATTAAGAAACATCTCCATCTACAAAAGGAAGCGAACTACAGGATACTGTAAGCAGAGACTGCACATTTGTTTCCTGGCTGCCCAGATCCTAATAATAACACAGGAACAATATTAATCATAACATGACTTGGCTAATAGTTTACACAGATTACTAGCTACTCTTAAATCTTAAATTAACCCATTTCTATTAATCTGTGTATGACTATGTGGCTGTGGCTTACTGGTAAGTTTCTGTTCCAGTGTCCTTCTTCTTTGGCAGCTACATGGACTCACTCCACCAACTCTCTCTCTATATATATCTCTTCCATTCTGGCTATATTCTGCCCTGCCATAGACCAAAGCAGCTTTATTCATTAACCAACAAAAGCAACACATATACAGAAGGGCATCCCACACAGCTTGAGATAATTCGTCTATTTTATGAGACTGAAAAAAGCAGATACCCGAAGATAGCACTGCTTAGATGAAGGTGAAAAGGAAGGCCCAAAAAAACCCTGAATAGACAGGGTAAAGGAAGACTGTAGAACCTTGGGTATGACAATAACACAAGCATCTAGGACTGTCCAGGAACCAAGCATCCAGGAACCACTGGAGAACCAGCTTAGGCAGGCTGCCCATGCATGCTTAAGCATTGCCAGGACAATAATGACAATGATGAAATGATGATGATAACTAGCATGAAAAGCAGTATTCCAGGAGACATTTCAGAACTGAGGAAAGCACCCTGAGAATATGGCTGAATGGATATGAGTACTTGTTTTGTAAACCTGAGGACTTGAGCCCCAAACCCCTAGAATTCATGTGAAAAATCCAGAACCATCCACACATGTCTGAGGTCCCAGTGTTGTAGCACAAAGACAGCACATTCCAGGAACTTGCTAGCCAGTCAGCCTAGCAGAAATAGCAATGACCACATTCAATGGGCAACCCAGTTGCAAAGGGAGAAGTGTATTGATAGAAAAAGGCATATTGTGCCCCAAATCCCCACATTTTATGCATATATACACACACACAGAAAGAGAGAGAGAGAGAACTATGTATATAAATTAGAGTTTGAGCTGAAAATATAGATTAGTGTTATAGTCCTTTCTGAGAAGTCACAGAGCCCCAAGGGCAAAGATTCAATATTGAAAAATAAACAAACAAACCAAGGAAAAACAATCAGAATTTGTATATAGAATTTGAGTGAAAGGTACTATAATTCTTATCTAATAACACTCCACAAATATAACATTGAAATTGCTCATCTTTTTATCAAGTGCTCTCAGAGTTTTGAGATAAATATAATGTCCTTTAATCAATAAAACTTTGTTCAGTAAAATAAATACTGCTATTTTAATTTGGGGGAATTTGAAGAAATTTGAACATATGTCCAAATAAATAACTTTCCAAAATTTTATTGTTTCATTGTTTATAAAATAAGAAAATGCACATTTGTTTATAATCCAGTTGTCTATTTTAACTAGAAACCAACTCTTCTGCTACTAGCTTTCTTATCTGGAAAAAAACATAACTGATGCTGTGTATATTATAAATACATTCAGTATGTCTTTGGAGAAATTGTATAATTATGTGACTCGGTATGGATTCACTGACACTAAACCCTTTCTTCAATATCATGTTGGTTGATAAAAGTTGATCTAAAAATTACTCAGGTAATATTTGTTTCTTAAATGGCAATACAAAATATGAGAACAGCTCTTGTAATCAGCTCATAATGTTTAAAGTATGGTACCATGAAGGAGTATTCACAAAGAGACCCTTAGTACAATACTGAGTGTTGTTCATGGAAAGGAGGGTATAGAAACTGAAATCTCATTAGCAAGGGCAAAGGCAGACAGTGTTGTCTATCATATCAAAAATTACATAATTGTATAGAAAATCACCAGTCAACAAGTCTCTCTGATATTTTCAAATGTTCTTAGTGTCGAGTGTATTTTCTTATATTCCTTCCTCCACTCTGTCCCTCCCTATTTCACTCTTCCTCATTGTTTATCCCCCTAGAGCCTTTTTTACCTCTTCATTCCGTCTTTGCTTCCTTGAAATCACCACTCCATGGCTAATTTCTGATTACCTGACCTCTTTATATACTTTCCATCCAACACATTTTTATGAAGATTCAAAGATAACATCCACAAATAAGAGAAAATGTGTTTGTGGATATTGTTTATCTCTCTTGGAATGATTGTTTCCACATACAGTAATTTGATCATTAATATTATAATTTTTCCATAAAACTTTAGTAATATTCTGTTGTGTAAATATACATAGTTTCAATATTTTTCTTCAGTTGGTAGACATGCATGCAGGCCACTTGCATTTCCTGGCTAAGTTATATATCTAAAACTAAGATAGATAAGCAGGTATGATTTTAGTAAAATAATGAGCCTTAGGGTATGTGTCCAAGAATATAATTATTAGATTTTGTGGTTGATTTTTTCTAGCTTTTTTAGGAACAACCACACTGATTTCTGTAATAGCTGTCCAAGATTTTACTCCCATCAACTGAGAATAAGTGTTTTGTTTCTCTAATCCATACCAACAATTGTCATTGCTTGTTTAGTTCTTTTCCATTCTGATTGGAATAAAATGAAATCTCAACGCATTTTTAATTTCTATTTTTCTGATGATTAAAGATTTGACCATTTTTTAAGTGTTTCTAAGTCATTGGTATTTCGTCTTTTGAGAACATTTTGTTTAAATCCATACACCAGGTTTAGTTGGGTTGTTTTTTATGTTAATTCTTTGTTATAACTTTATTATGTTATTAGTTTCTGTATATTCTAAAAATTAACTCCCTCTCAGATGTGTAGCTGGTAAACACTTTTCCCCTTTTGTACCCTGCATCTTTCAGTGATAATGTTTATGCTGTATAGATGCTTCTGAGTTTCTTGAAGTCACAATTGTTAATTATTGGTCTTAACACTATTTGGGTCCCATTCAGAAAATATTTTCCTGTGACAAGGAGCTCAAATGTTTTCCCCAAATTTTCTTCTATTGAATTCTGGATATTAGGTCTTATGTTGAAATCCTTCTTCTGCTGGGAGTTAAGTTTTATTCAGGGTAAGTGTAGTGGTTTGTGTAATAAACGTTTGACATAGTCTTGGATATTTGAGTACTAGGTACCCAGTTGTTATCCCTGTTTGGGGGATCTCTATGTAATAAAGACTTTGAAACCTTTCAGAAAGAAGAGTGTCACTGGAGTTGGCCATTTTGTTCTCTCTGATTTGTGCTTGTGGCTTATTAAATCAGCACTCATTTTCAGCTTCTATTCCTTGATTCCTGTTCACCATGCCTTCCACTTGCTGTCTTTGCCCTGCTGTCATGGACATTTATAGCTCCGGAACTATAACTACATAAACTCTCTTCCTTAAGGATATCGATCAATGTGTTTGGTCATAGCAACAGAAAAGTGACTAATACACAGAGAGGTAAGGATCCTGTTTCATTTCTCTATATACTGAAGTCCAGTTTGACCAACACCATTTGTTGAAGATACTCTCTTGTCTCCAGGGTATATTGTTGCTCTTTTTGTTAAAGCTTAGGTGGATATAGAAGTATGAGTTTATATATTGATTATCCCATCACATCTATCAGTGTGTCTGTTTTTGTACTGACAACATGTTACTTTGTTACTAAAGTTCTGTAATGGTGATAGTTCTAACAGCTTTTTGTTGTTCAGTACTGTTTTGATGATCCTGTTTTGATCTTTCCATGAAATATATAATGAACTTTGATTATTATTTTTATGTTTCTGTGAAGAAATGCATTGCAATTAGGATGGTGATTATATTGAGTCTATACATTGTTTTGAGGAAGATGGTCATTTTGAAAATATTAATCCTATAAATCAATGAACATGGGTGGTCTTTTTTTCTTTTGGTCTCTTCTTCAATATCTTCCTTCAGTTTCTTCAGTTTCTCATAGTTGAGATCTTTGCCTTGGTTAGTTGCCTTCTGAGATATTTTTGAGACTATGTGACTAATATTGTTTTTTGACTTTTGTAACCTGAATTATCTCCTTGTCTCTGGGATGAAGTTCACTTGATCACAGTGGATAATATTTTAATGTGCTTTCGAATTTGGTTTGAAATCATTTTATTGATAAATTTAAATTTATGCCAATCAAATATATTGCAATATAATTCCTTTTTTTGTTGTCATTTTGTCTTTTATAGTTTTGTTATCAGTGTATTATTGACTTTATATATAGAATTTGGAAGTATTGCTTTTTTGTTTTGTGGCGTACTTTAAAAACAGCTAGAGTTAGTTCCTCTTTGAAAATCTAGTAGAATTTTTTTAATTTATTAGATTTTTTTTAAAATAAAATACACAATCCAAATTCCCCCTGTCTCTCCTCCTCCCATTTCCTCCACACATCCTTCCACTCTACCCCCATCTAATCCTCAGACAGGGTAAGGTACAGTGCTTTGTGGAAGGTTCAAGGGCCTCCCTACTATATCTAGGCTGAGGAAGGTATACACACAAATAGAATAGGATCCTAAAAGGCCAGATTATGCGGTAGAAATAAATCCCAGTGGCACTGCCAGTGGCCCTTCAGTCTGCCCCAGCCATGCAACTGTCAACCACATTCAGAGAGACTAGTTTGGTCCTATGCTTCTTCCTTCCCAGTCCAGCTGGAGCTCAGGTAAATTGTTTCAGTTGGTTAACCCTTCCTGCTTTTGACCCCTTTGCTCATATTCTCATTTTTTCCACTCTTCAACTATACCTTATGAGCTCAGTCCAATGCTCTGACGTGGGTCTCTGCCTCTGTTTTCATCTGTTGTTGGAGGAAGGTTCTATGGTGCTATTTAAGATAATCATCAGTCTGACTGCAGGGCAAGTCAAGATTGGGCCCCCTCTCCTCTATTGCTTAGGGTCTTAGGTGGGTTCATCCTTTTTGCATTACAGGGTTAGCAGAAACCTGGCTCTAGAGAAACTCCCTGGAAAGTCTAGCAGAATTCTTTACTGCATTCTGTTGGCTTGGGCTTTCATTAGTTGGGAGACGTTACATAACTATTTTTATCTCACTGAATGCAATTGTTTAATTTAAATTATTTATCTTTTAAGTTACATATATTTATAAATATCCATTTCTTTTAGATTCTTCAGGTTTGTGAGATATAGACTTTTTTCCATTTTTAGATTTTTCTTGGTCTTAAAGTGGAAATCAGAAATCTTTAATTTAAAAAAATATACACATAAACTCAAAAGGTGGGTGTGATGTTTTAGCATAAACATTGAAGTGTTTATTTCAGCTATGCTGATAACAGCAATTAAGTCTTAAAAAATATCTCCAAAGTGTACTTTTTGCCTCATTCTTTTAAAATAAGGTTTATTTGCCAAATCTGTAAACACTGACATCACGTGAAGATATCAGCACATTTCTTCATAAAAGCATAATGCGTGCAATATGATACCCAGTACAAATTTTCATCACACAAATAACATATACAAGTTACAATTAAATAAACATGTGGTTGTTTTCTGTTCATATTGCTGTAAAGAATGACATTTACATTAGGTTATTATTAGTGTCAACATGTTTGTGATCTGTGTAACTTTCTAGTTCTATTCAAAGCAAGCATAACTTAGGGACACCTCAAGTTTAATTAAACTTTACCAGCCACCCATTCAGGTCTCAGACAAGGTTCACAAAATGTTTCTTTAAAAAAACAGACCCACTTTCTCTTCCCAGAAAAGCTACAGAAAGTTTTCATGAAAACTTTGGAATAATAACGCAGAATTGGCTCTTAGAGTATGTATGTGTGTCTTTATTATGGAGAAGGAAATAAATTAATGCTATGGGAGCTTCCCACTGGTATAGGCCTACTGCAGGTAACCTTTCAAATCAAATCCTACAAAGATAGGAGACAGTTCTATACTAAATGTTCTGTCCTGTGAAAACAGTCTTTGTCTTGGATGTAAAGGTAGTAGATCTTCCAATATGTTAGGAAGAAGCTTTCCACACCATGACTTTGAAGAGGACACACAAGCTTGCCTCCAACTCAGTAGGTTATCTCTCCTCACAAAACATAACCAGTTTTGTTACCGACTTCTTTCTTATGCCTGTGCCCCAAGGACATCTGTAGTGAAGCAAAGGCTGAGTTTATGCCCTGCTTTGAAAGACTTTCAAGGGTAATTGTTCAGTCAAATTTAGGAAACAATCAAAAATATTTTAATCTGTTCTCCATACCCTCAGCAGCCCGAAAAATAACACCATGCTGAATTTTTTCCACTTGGCTGTTTTCTTGAGCATTTGGCAGGACTCCAAAGAAATTATTACTTTTAATTTTTGTATTTTATTGAAAATAGATTCTTTTCTCACATGATATGTCATGATTAGTTTCTCCCTCTCTCTAGTCCTCCCAGTCTCTTCCCACCTCCCCTGCTACCTGAATCTACTCCTTTCTCATCTTTCATGAGAAAACAAGCAAGATTTGAAAGGATGGTAACAAAATAAAGTAGTACATAAAATAGAAAAGAAATAACAAGCTAAAATATAGTAATATAACACAAAAGCTAATACAATGGAACTGGACAAAAGCAAGCAGAAAGCAAAGACCCTGAGATAAGGGAGAAACAGAGACCTACTTGTTCACAAACTCAGAAATCCCACCAAAAATACCTAAACAGGAAGTCATAATATATACCCAAATGACTTTCTATAGACCAGTGTGGGCTCTGTGCGTGATGCCTCAGTTTCTGAGTTCCTATGAGCTTTATTCCTGTGGTTTTAGTGTTTTCTTGGTATCCTCTATCCTCTGTCTCTTAAACTCTTCTCAGTTCCTCAAGTCCAGGGGCAGAGGGATTTGATGATGAAATCCCTTTAAGGACTAAGTATTCCAAGGTTTCTCACTATCTGAATCTTGTATTGCTGTGGGTCTCTGTACTTGATCCCATCTACTGCAGGAGGATGCTTCTCTGAAGATGGTTGGGGGAAGAAGCACTGATATATAACAGAATATCATGAGAAGTTGTTTTTTATTGATTTTTATTGAGCTCTACATTTTTCTCTGCTCCCCTCCATTCCTCTCCCCACCCTTTCAATACTCTCCCAAGGTCCCCAATGCTCCCAATTTACTCAGAAGATCTCGCCTTTTTCTACTTCCCATGTAGAATAGATCTATGTAAGTCTCTCTCAGTGTCCTCATTGTTTTCTAAGTTCTCTGGGATTGTGGTTTGTAGGCTGGTTTTGTTTGCTTTATGTTTAAAAAACACTTATGAGTGAGTACATGTGATAATTGTCTTTCTGTATTTGGGTTACCTCACTTAAAATGATGTTTTCTAGCTCCATCCATTTGCCTGCAAATTCAAGATGTTATTTTTTCTGCTGTGTAGTACTCCATTGTATAAATGTACCACATTTCCCTTATCCAATCTTTGGTCGAAAAACAATCAGGTTCTGGCTATGACAAACAATGTTGCTATGAACACAGTTGAACACATGTCTTTGTGGCACAACTGAGCATCCTTTGGATTTTTACACAAAAGTGGTATTACTGGGTCTTGAGGAATGTTGTTTTCTAATCACCACACTGACATCCAACAGGGCTGTACCAGCTCGCATTCCCACCAGCAATGCAGAAGTGTTCCCTTTACCCCACAACCACTCCAGCATAAGTTGTCAACAGTGTTTTTGACCTTGGTCATTCTTACAGATGTAAGATGGAATCTCAGAGTTGTTTTGATTTGCATTTCTCTGATGACTAAGGGTGTTGAACATTTTCTTAAGTGTCTTTCAGCCATTTTAGATTCCTCTTTTGAGAGTTCTCTGTTTAGGTCTGTACATCATTTTTTTTATTGCATTATTTGTTCTTTTGATGACAGATTTCTTGAGAAGTTTTTTTTTATGGCTATTTTTTTCATATCAATAGTATTTGGTTTGGAGACTTTGGGCTATATAGAATGAGCATTTTGGCGACCAAATCAGTATCTTATATGGGTTTCATCTTGTGGAGGGCATCTTAAATCAAATCAGATATTAGTTGGTTATTTTCACAAACTTTGTGTTGCCATTATATTAACATGTCTTGTGGGCAGGATTCAATTGTAGGTCAGCGATTTTTGCAGAGCTGGTGTTCAAGTTTCTTGATAATTTTTTGGCAGTGTCCAAAGGACCAGTTGTTCCGCATGTGCTAGCACACATTGGTAAAGGCATTATGTAGGGTCCAGCTTGAATTTGCCATTTTTGATGTGTTGTGTAGGTGATACCCTCAGTAATAGGGACTTGCTCTCAGTTTCGGGGAAACAACTTTGTCTGACTACAGCCTGGGTTGCTTGAGGATTCCTGTGAGATTACTTTTGGAAAAACCTCAATTATATATAACCAAAAAAAGTACTGGACGCTTCATTATGTGAGAATAGATGGTCAGCTGGAACTGTCTCCCCTATAATTTGGCAATTTCATTTAGATCACCTTCATATATGCATACATTTTAGAGAGTCTACTTCATTAGGTTTCCATACTACCTCTCAAATACCTTTCAAATTTAGCTGCTTTCCCCATAATTTCTCCATCATTCCCTCTTCCTTCCCCACCTTTCTGTGCTTGACCATCCTATGTGAACCTCTCATCCATAACTATCTATTCTACTTCCCTTTTCTAAAGAAAGCTATCTGCTTTTCACCTAGCATCCTACATTCTCTTACATTATACCTATCTTTGGCGGTTCTGTGGATTATCTTGCTTATCATTGTCATAATAGTTAATACCCACATATAAGTTAATGCATACTATATTTGTTTTTCAAATGATAAACCTCAGTCAGCATAATTTTTCTAGTCCATCTATTTACCTGTTAATTTCATGATTTCATTTTTTATGACTTAATAATATTCCACTATGTAAATAAATCACATTTTCTTGGTCCATTCATCCATTGGCAGACTTCTAGGTTATTTCTAAATTTGTATTCTTATAAATAGAGCAGCAAGGAACATTGATGAGGAAGTGTCTATGTGGTGGAATGATACATACTTTGGGTATAGGTCCAAGAGTGGTATTGAGGGATCTTGAAGTAGGTCAATTCCCATCCAGGATCTGCTTTGTTTTCTAGGAATGGAAACAGAGAATGAGGAGAGGCCATAGCAAGTTGCATGCTATAGATCTGAAGATGAGATTGGGGAATTTGACTTTGAGAAATTGAGTGAGAGGAGAGGAACTGTAGTTACCCCACCAGCTTTCCCTCCCTCCCTCCCTCCCTCCCTCCCTCCCTCCCTCCCTCCCTCCCTCCCTCCCTCCCTCCCTCCCTCCCTTCTTTCTTTCTTTCTTTCTTTCTTTCTTTCTTTCTTTCTTTCTTTCTTTCTTACCTTTAGGTGCATTATTCAATTATTCAGGTTTTTTTGTTTGCTTGTTTGTGTGTGTGTTAGAGAACTCTCAAGATTTTTTATGTAGACACCATTAATTTTCATTTTAGGACTGACTTCTTTGTGTCCCATAATTTTGGCATTTTATGTTTTAATTTTCAGTTAATTCTAGTAATTGTTAGATATGCTTTTTGATTTTTCGCTTTGACCCAAATTCCATTCATTAGTATGCTATTCAGTTTCCAAGAGTTTGTCAACTGTATGTAGTTCCTTTTGCTGTTAATAGGAGTTAGAATCACTTGTGGTCAGATAGAATGAACTATGTTATTCCATGTTTCTTATATTTGCTGAGTCTTGCTTTGAATCCTAATATAAAATTGATTTTGAGAAAATTCCAAAGTGCAGTAATGAAAAAACTGTATTGCTTTGTGTTTGGGTAGAAGGTTTTGTAAATGTCTGTTAGATCTATCTGATTTATTATGCCATTTAACTTCAGGATTTCTCTAGTAGCTTTTATCTAGACAATCTCTCTGTTGGAGAAAGTAGGTAATTAAAGTTTCTCACTAACATCTGTTTTGGGATTAATTTGTAATTTAAGATCTAGTAGTATTTCTTTTTTAAAATGCATATTCTATGATTGGTGCATAAATGTTAAGACATGTAACTTTTAGTGGACTTTTCCTTTAATGAGTATGAAATCCTCTTTCCTATCTCCTCCAGTTAGTTTTGCTTTGAAAGCTACTTTATCAGATATTGCAATAGCTGTAATTGCTTCTTTCATAGCTCCCATTTACTTGAACTATTCTTTACATAATTTGTACCACAGTCTTTTCTATCACTGGAATGAGGTGTGTTGTTTGTAGGTAGCAAAAATTGATTCAATATATTAGTCTCTAGGTTTTTTAGTAGGGATTTAAGACTACTTACATGAAGTGTTCCTAGTGAAAAGTGTCTAATAACCCCAGCATTTTGTTTCCTTTGAGGTGCTTGATTAGACCTCTTTTGTTTTAGTATTCTTGAGTTGTTTATTCATGCATTATCGTTACCGGCCGTGTTTAACTGTCTCTTTAGTTATAAATATTCTTTCCAGTATCATCTGTGGAACATTTCAATAAAAATCGTCTTTTCTTTTGATGGGTCTGACTTTGTAGTGACTTTATAGTGCTCTCTTGAAGACTTGAATATCCTTTCTTTCTGGTATATTTATTGTTTTGACTATTACAGGATGTGGGGATTTTCTTCATCCTGACTCTTCATGTTCTTCATGCTTCATTGGTAGGCATTTCTTTCTTTGGATTGTGGAATTTTTCTCTATGATATTGTTCAAAAGATTCCATGCTTTTGACCTTTGCCTGCAATTTATATTTTTGATCTTTTTGTAGTCTCCCAGAGTTACTGCATGCTCACTCTATTTTTGGGTCTCTTTAATATTTGACATTCTGAGTGATCAAATTCTTCTATCCTGTCTTCAAACCCCAATATTCTTTCTTCCACTTGATTATCCTAGTGATGTCATTTTCCTAAATTTTTCTGTACATATTACTTTACATTAAATTTTACATTTTAAATTTTATTTAATGTGTCTATGGTTTCAATGCCATAATTCTTATTAACTTCTATTTTTATATCTTGAATTGGTTTTATTATTTCATCCAAGAGTTTGTATTTTCACACACTTCATTCTGTTCTCTATTCATTTACCCCCTGAGTTCCCCAATCATTTTTCTCAATGCTCTTCTGAAAACATTGGCTTTTATGTTATCTAAGACTCTCTTGGGAAACATTACTAAGGGACTACTATCTTTGGGAGAGACTCATTCTTTCGGTTATCCATATTAGTGTATTCTCAATGGGACCTAGCTCACTGGGATAAGGTTGTGCTTCTTGGGATGGAAATCACATCACCCTTTTGTTGAGCATGTCTTTGAAGCTGTTTCCCAGGCAGATGCTAGCACAGCTGCGAAGCTTAAGGTTCTGTCTTTGAGTAAATCTGTACTGATATTATAATGGGGTATCAGAAGTTGTCCTAGCTCAGCTTGAGCTAAATGAAATTTTTAGGTTTGGGATTAAGCCTTCCTAATAGTTAGAACATTTTCAGAGCCAAATTTCAGGGTTTGGCAAGAGCAGTGAGGCACTTTCCTCTGATGCTGGTGGAGTTGGCAAAATGAATCCGGACCCCTATTTGAACTGATGGCCACAGAAATTAAGCTCATCGCAAGAGATTTTTCAGATAGATTGCCAAAATGGGTTTAGTGCCCCTGATTGGAGTGAGACAGTCTTCATGTTGCAATTGGAATTGGTGGTAGGAGTTATAAAAAATTATTAGTACAAAAAACAGAATATTTGCCTCAAAGGTACACCAGGCAGAATGGCTAAGATAAAAACATCAAACATAGCTTATGGTGGGAGGATACAGAGTAAGGGGAATACCCCTCCATTGCTGGTGAGAGTGCAAACTTGAACAGCCACTTTGAAAATCAGTGTGGTGGTTTCTCTGAAATTGAACTCAATCTACCTCAAGACCTAGCAGTACTACTCTTGGGCTTATACCAAAAGGCTGCACACTCATACCACAAGGACATTTGTTCAACTGTGTTCATAACAGGATTATTCATAATAGCCAGAACTAGGAAAAAAAAACCTAGGAGTCTCTCAACAGAAGAATGGATAAACAAAATGTGGTACATTAACACAATGGAGTACTACTCAGTGGTAAAAAAACAATATCTTGAAATTTGCATGCTGATGAATGAAACTAGAAAAAAGCCATCCTGAGTGAGGTAACCCAAACTCAGATAGACAAACATGGTATGTGCTCATTCATAAGTGGATATTAGACAGAAAGATAACTAACTAGCCTATAGTACACCATCCCAGAGAAGCTAGGTAACAAAAAGAATTTTAAGAGAGATATAAGTGGATTCCCCTGGGAAGGGGAAATAGAAAAGATCTCCTGAAAAAAAATGGGAGGAGTAGGGAGAGAGGGGAGGGTGGAAGGGGAGGAAAAGAGGAGAAGGGGAGGCAAGCAGAGATCATGAGGGAACAGGATGCTCAAGAAGGAAGAAGGACAGAGAGAGAGAACAAGAAAGGTGATATCTTGATTGAAGGAGTCATCAAAGGGCTAGAGAGAAACATGATACTATGGCAATTACCAGGAATCTACAAGGTGACCCCAGAAAAGATTCTAAGCAATGGTGGAAATGGTGCTTTAATTGTCAATATAGAACCATCATCCAGCAACTGATGGAAGCAGATACAGAGATCTACAAAGAAGTACCCAGCTGAGCTACTGGAAACTAATCCAAAAGAGAGAGGAACAATAATATGAGCAAAGAGGTCACAAGACCATGATGGTGATACCCACAGAAACAGCTCATCTGAGTCAGTAAGAGCTCACCAACTCTGGACTGCATAGGACCAAACTAAGTCCACTAAATGTGAAGAACGGTTGGGAGTCATGGGCCGTCTTTGAGGCCACTGGTAGTGGGACCAGGATTTATCCCTAGTGCTTGATTTGGCATCTTGGAGCTCATTTTCTTAGGAAAGATACCTTTCTCTTCCTAAATATAGGGGGGAGGGTCTTGATCTTGCCTCAAGGTGAAATGGCACTTTGTTGTTTCCACATGGGAAGCCTTACCCTTTCTGAGGATGGGGGTGGAGGGGAAGGGTGTGTTGGGAGGAGGTGAGGGAGTGGGAACGGGCTTATCCATGTAAAATTAGAAAAGATTGTATTAAAAAATTCTTAATAAAACAAAAACAAAGCATAAAAAGTAGTTATGGGCCTTAAAGTCAAACATTGTGATATTCCGATTTGCTTCTTAAAATGTGTCACGGGAATGATTGTTCTCAGGCATAATATGTGCCATGATTTCTTGGAAAGCTAAATACCAGAAGTTGAGAGTGTTCACTGTAGTTATGATATGGAAGCAGTAATCACAATAAGAATGCTGACGATTTGTTTTCTGAAACAGCTATTTACTTTGTCTAATTTTTTGTATTACAAGATTGTATGCTTCACTTTGGATTTGATGACCAGAAATAAAGACAATTTATTTATTCACAAATTTGTTTAGAAAATTAGATAGGAATGTAAAGAAAAGGCTAAGTTTGGATATCAGTGCACTACCTCTTAAACCAGCAGCTTTTATCTCTAAATACATACATGATAAAATGAATAAGATTCATACTTATTTCCTCTTTGCCCTGTGCCCAGTTTGACGGTACCACTGTTATTAAAGAGTTATGAGTGAGGCGTTCTTGCGGTAGAGCCAAATCATGGCTGCAGCACAAGATCTGATTAGCTGCTCTGTTGTTAAGTCATCATCTCTCATCTTCTTAGGAGGAATTGCCCTGCGGACGTCATGCTCTGTTATCACAAGCTCATGCCTAAAACTAGCCCCAGGGCCTCATGGCTACCGCAGTAGCTCAAGGCTGCATGTGAAAATGAGAACTTGTGTTTAGGGTTTAGTGTTTTCAAATCATGTCTCGATGTGTTTATCAATTTCATCTTAAAATTGTTTTTATTGGTCATGAACTAGACAGTGAAGCTACCTGGGTTGCAGCTTCAGCTCAAGTTAGAATCTACATCCCACTATCTCTTCACCATCCTGGTCCAAGTTCTCAGCTTTCTGATCACCAGCCTGGGACATGGACTGATTCAAGATATCCATTATTCCTTTTACAGTATTCACTTTACGGTGGAGTGAATTCACTGTAGGCCGTCTGAACAATAAAGGAGGGGTCATTTATTTTGATAGTTTTGAAATATGGATCAAGTTGGAATTGAAAGGGGCAACTGTTTAAAATAATAAGTATTCTCAGTGTTAAAAATATCATGGACCTGGTGTGATAGTCAATGAATATTAGTAATTTGAAAGGGTCTAAAACTAATGAGGAGAAAGCCACTGAGCATCCTTGTGAGTGATGTAGACTTGGTGACTTGAGGTAGGAAGGTCTATCCTCCATGGCGATGGCACCATCTTTGAGTAGAACCATTCTCCTAGGCTGTATACAAAGGAATAAGAGAGTTAAGCGTAGCGTGCATCTGCTCATCTTCCTGACTGAACGTTCTCTGGTGAGCTTTCTCATACTCTTGCTGTCATGATGAAGAGTATGAGATCTGATTAGCTGCTCTGTTGTAAGCTCCACACACCATAAATCAAAACAAGCACCTTATCCCTTAAAATGCTTTTGTAAGGTCTTTTATCAAAACAAGAAAAGTTACTATTGTTTATGATTATACAGGGATATGTTTTCACGGGGAATGAAAATTAATGATGACATATTGTGTAAAGTTTTCCTATGTAGATTATAAAATTCTTTTTTTTCTACCCAAACATACAATCATGAATAGATAAAATCTCCTGACAAACCCTCCCAAGATGACACAGTCAATACAACTGTAAATGAATATAACAAATAATATTCACATTACAAAATAGCCATGAACTCTGGATGCTTCCCAACTGGAAACAGCCATCTAATTTGTGAACCTCAAGAAACACCTAGGACTGTTTTCTCCTCTTCCTTTCCTTTACTTCTCTCTTCTCAACCCCGAAAATGTTAGAATTAAACAATGGACATAACACATGAGAAACTCAACAGTTTGCTTTCAGCTCTTACCAAGAGCCTCATGATAAAACTGCCTTTTAAAGAAGAAGCTTTTACACATGCTGATTAGGCTTTTCAAAGTGCCCCCTCTTGTAAGAGTAGCAGTGGTGAATGCCTTCTGATGCAACAGTGAATTAAAAGGATCAAATGGAAGGCTCTGGCAGGAAGGACTTGCCACTTCTATATTCTTTCTTTCCCCTTTGTCAAGTTAGTTTTATATTTAAAAACATTCCAGTGGTCCTTTATGCTAAGCACATGCTCTCCCACAGAGTTACACCGCTGGCTCCTGCTTTCCTGGGCATTTTAAAGAGCTCTGAGCTTTGATGTTCTGAAATTTACCTATATTAAGGCAGGATGTATATTTACTTCTGTTTACCCTTCTCAGGATCCAATGAGAATCTGAAGTATCATGAATTTTTAAAGCTCAGAAAAATTCTAATTTAATGTCATTCCAAATACTGCCCCTCTCCAGTCTTATTTTCTACTCTGGAAATCCTCCTAGAAATATGTGGGTCTTCTTTATTGTATTTTTAAAGTACGTTAGGCTGGCTTTCACAAATTTGATCTATTGTTTTTACATCTGCTTTCTGGTTTTTTTGCAATGGCACTTTGGATTTCCCTCTTCAGCTTTGTCTCATCTGCAGCCTGTTCAATATGTATGTCTTAGCAATCCCATGCTTTGTTCAGAAACTCTAATAAGCTTCTTTGTGCTACCTTCTCAGTGTTTGTTGTTTTCCGCTCTGCTGTCCTGGCATGACCTCCTTGCCTTCCTTGTTTTTTCCTCAACTGATCCTCCCACTCCTGCTTCGTCTCTGTCACTTTTTTCACTATGACAGCAAATACATGGCAAAGTAAAGAGAAAAAGGTTATTTGGTCTCATGGTTTCAGATTTTCTGAATCATACCTGGTTGCTATCAATGTTACCAGTTATATGTTAAAGCAACTCATCATGGCAAGAACACATATTGAACCAACTCAGATATGGTTATGGACAAATAGCAAAGAGAGAGAAGAGGGAGAAATTGAACCCTGGCATACCCTTTAAGAGCATCTTCCTTCCTTCCTTCCTTCCTTCCTTCCTTCCTTCCTTCCTTCCTTCCTTCCTTCCTTCCTTCCTTCCTTCCTTCTCTCTCCTTTGTTCTCTATCTTTCTTGTTTAACTTATTCATATTTATTATTTTTTAAAAAAAGAAATCAAACTATCTTTTTTTCATTTTGCATACCCAATCCCAGTTCCCACTCCCTCCCCTCCTCCCATTCCTCCTATCTAACACCCCACTCCCACCTACTCCTCAGAGAGGGTGCAGCACATTGCTTTGGGAAAGGTCCAAGGCTCTCCCCATTATATCTAGGCTAAGCAAGAGATACATCCAAAGAGAATGGTTCCAAAAAAAGCTAGTACAAGCAGTAGGGATAAATCGTGGTGTCATTGCCATCAGCCCCTCAGTCTGTCCCAGCCATGCAACTGTCAACCACATTCAGAGGGACTAGTTTGGACCTATGCTGTTTCCTTCCCTGACTGGCTGGTGTTGGTGAGCATCCATTTGCTCAGGTAAACTGTTTAAGTGGATGTACTCATCATGGTCTTGACCTCTTTGCTAATATTTTCACTCCTCTCACTCACCAACTGGATTCCGGGAGCTTAATTCAGTGCTCTGAAACAGGTCTCTTTCTCAGTTTCCATCAGTTGCTAGATGAAGGTCCTATGGTGATATTTAAGATAATCATCAGTCTGACTATAGGGCAAGGCCAGTTCGGGCACCCTTTCTCTTCTATTGCTCAGGGTCTTATCTGGGTTCATCCTTGTGGATTCCTGGGAATTTTTCTAGTGCCATGTTTCTTGCTAGCCCCATAATGCCGCCCTCAAACACCAATAGCACAGACACTGAGAACAGCAGTAAATAAATGGGACTTCCTGAAACTGAGAAGCTTCTGTAAAGCAAAGGACATGGTCAATAAGACAAAAAGGCAGCTTATTGAATGGAAAAAGATCTTCACCAACCCTACATCAGACAGAGGACTGATCTCCAAAATATATAAAGAATTCAAGAAATTAACCAAAAATTCCAAATAACCCACTTATAAAATGGGGTACTGAACTAAACAGAGAATTATCAACAGCATAATCTCAAATGGCCAAAAGACGCTTAAGGAAATTTTCAACATCCTTAGCATCAGAGAAATGCAAATAAAAACAAGTCTGAGATATCATCTTACTCTAGACAGAATGACTAAAATCAAAAACAATAATGGTAGCTTATGCTGAAGAGGATGTGGAGTAAAGGGAACACTCCTCCATTGCTGGTAGGAACTCAAACTTGTACAGCCACTTTGGAAATCAAAATGATGATTTCTGGAATGTGGCGGACAATGAGAGCTGACGAGAGGCCAAGGAGAATGGCACAGGAACTTTCATCTGGCGATGGATCGAGAGAGAGACAGAGACCCAATTTGGATCAACCGTCTGAGCTCTTAAGGTCCAAATGAAGAGCAGAAGGAGGGAGAACATGAGCAAGGAAATCAGGACCACGAGGCGTGCACCCACCCACAGTGACAGTGGAACTGATCTATTGGGAGCTCTCCAAGGCCAGCTGGACTGGGACTGAATAAGCATGGGTTGAAACTGGACTCTCTGAACATGGCGGACAATGAAGGCTGATGAGAAGCCAAGGACAATGGCACTAGGTTTCGATCCTAATACATGAACTGGCTTTGTGGGAGCTTAGCCTGTTTTGATGCTCACCTTCCTGGGCCTGGATGGAAGTGGGAGGACCTTGGTCTTCCTGTAGGGCAGGGAATTTGGACTGCTCTTCAGTAGCGAGAGGGAGGGGGAATGGACTGGGGGGAGGAGAAGAGGAGTGGGGTTAGGGGAGGGGAGAGGGGGGAGGGGGCAATGTGTGGGAGGAGGGGAGGGAAATGGGAAACGGGGAGCAGTTGGAAATTTTAATTAAAAAAGAATAAAAAAAAATATATAAAAAAAAAATAAATAAATAAATAAATAAATTAAAAAAAGATGACATAAGAAAAAAAAAAAAAAAAAAAAAAAAAAAAAAATTGGGAATCAACCTACCTCAGGACACAGCAATTGGGCATATACCCAAAAGATGTTCAATCATACTACAAAAGCATGTGTTCAATTATGTTCATAGCAGCAATATTTGTATTAGCCAGAATCTGAAAATAACCTAGATGCTCCTCAACCAAAGAATAGATAAAGAAAATGTGGTACATTTATACATTAGAGTGCTGCTCAGCAGAAAAAAAAAAAAACAATGGCATCTTGAAATATGAATGCAAATGGATGTAACTAGAGAAAACTATCCTGGGTGAGGTATCCAGACCCAGAAAGATGAACATGGTATATACTCCTTATAATAGATAATATCTGTAAAGCAAAGGATATTGAGCTTATAGTCATGATCCTAGAGAAAGCTAAGTAACACAGTGAACCCTAAGAAAAACATACATAGATGCACCTGGAATTCGGAAATAGACAAGATCGCCTAACAAAATTGGGAGCATGGGGCTGGGAGGAGTATGGAGGGTGGAAGGGGAAGACAAGGAGAAAAGGGGAGAAGGAGAAGAACTTGAGGGAACAGTATAGTTGAAATGGAAGAGGGACAGAGATAAAAGCAAGGAAAGAGATATTTTGATTGAAAGGAAGGTTTTCAATGACCTAAAGTCTTTCCACCAACATGTACCTCTGGATTCTCCATTACCTACGAAGAAGCTACCATTTCAGAAACCCTTCCTACCAAATTGCAACACACAAGCACACAGGATTCCTTAAGTTTCACATAAACCTCTTTAGAACCATTACATTTTGATTTTTCTCTTCCGTCACATTCTTTCTCTAGGCATATATTATATTTACTTCCCTTACTGTTTCAGTCTCACGTAGCTTTGTGAGATTCCCAGTGTACTGTTGAGTCCACACCCTCGCTCGTCCCTCCTCTATTTGGATCCCTAGCACATTACGCTATGGAACAGATTTTGCTTATTTTCCTGTGCATCTGTTACCACTTACAACTAGAATAAAAATCCCAGCAATGAGAGATTGTTAGTTTTTGTAACCTAAGCAACCAAAACAAAGTTCCTGTTGTAATGGTCCTAAGTTAACATTGGTGAAATGAAATGAATATATGTTGTTGAAAGTATACACTTCTTTCTTTATTCTTTAATTCTTTAAAGTGTACATTATCTTATAGTCTGATAATTATATAAAGTTCTTGAAGGTTCAGTGCTGAATTTTTTTAAATCTTTTTGTGTATGTGTGGCTTGTAACTATGTATAGTAAAATTTTGGTCATGTTACTGCAGGTTGCAATTTAATTTGAAAAGAACTATATTTAATAAGACTAAATTTTTGTGTTAGATCATATATATTTGGTCTTATGTTCATATTTGCTTACAGGAATTTTCTAAGCCTTGATATATGACCTCTTTACAAGAGCTTCTCTATTGGTCCAAAAATACAATCAGCCTGCAAGTTCTTGTTTATGGGTCCCATAGCTTGCCAGCTAACTATAGAATTTTGGTTGTAAGTCTAAGTTCATGAGCATGGTTTTTAAATGTCAAAACAGAGTTCTTAGGGTCTGCTCTGGTTTCTTAGGCATAAGCTGGTCCATCACTCTGTAGACCTTTGATAGTGATAAGGCTGATTCTATTCTAGGCTTACTGGGAAGTAAGGGCCCTTAGTAATGTTTTTTGTTTGTTTGTTTGTTTTGTATCTCCTATATATTTAAAGCCTATTTTTTATCCTCATTTCCTATAGCTATGGAACTATACAACCATATCATTGTACATGTGTTAACATTAAATTGATTTTGTGAAGAAATTTATGACAAAAATCATCTTTATTAAAGAACTATTTGTATTATTTCTAGAAATCATACAACTACTAATTTCATATCGATGCTATAATAAAGTTCTACAAATTATTTTTTAGAATAATTTTTTAGAATTTTAAAAACATGTTTTTTAAAAGAGTAAAAGGACAAAATGGACATATTGGTTCATGTTCCAGTGTCTTTTTAAAAAAGATTCTAATTGAAATAAAATTGCAAATTGAAAAGGTGGTCCATAGGGAAATGAGAGAAAGGAAAATAAAGGAGATGGGGTGATATTGGTAAAACAACAATATAGATGGTTTCAAAGCCACAGGACTGATACTAAACTATTGACCTAAAACAGTCTGAAAGCACTCAGTGTACAAATGAATATATATGGTTTTCATGAATTGTCTCATCTGAGCTGATGGTACTTCCTCCAAGAGCCAAAGAACACCTAATACAAACCTCAAATCCAGACGGGAGGAGCCACTCTTTTCAGTTCTTGACTAAGGGCGTCTGAGAGATTCCCAGAGCATTCTACCTGTTGCTGTCATCTTGGGTTACTCCCACAGATAAGGTTGTGAAGTCCCTATTGCTCAAGACACCATGCACTTCAGAAACAGAGTCCAGAGACCCTTTAGCTAGAACTGACTTCCTTGTTCCCCTCCATCGAAGCCCTTCCATGCCTCTGCCTCCTCTCAAATCAATAGTCTTCCTTCCCTCCACCTCCTGTGGACCTAGGAATTACTCTGTGGTGATTTTTCTCTAATTTCTGCCTTTATGTCTGTATAACTGTCTTTTCTGCATTTCTTCATCTTTCCACATAAGATTCCTTAGAAAAGCAATTATCTGGATTAGGGATCCTCCCCCACTGAAGTGGGACTTTCTTGTAATTAATTATACATGCAGTTAGCTCACGCCTTTGTGTGATCACAGGGTGGGAAAGTGAGAGCTTGCATTGCAGTAAAGTAGTAGAGAGCACAGTTTGACCAAAACCTAAAAGTGCTATAAAAATTGGTTTAAGGTGATAGGTAAGACATTCATCAGTATAGGACAGTGTCATTTCAGGTTCCCTCTCCTCAGTTGCCCAAGGTACCAGCTGGGGACATCTCCCTGGACACCTGTGAACCCCTCTAGAGTCAAGTCTCTTGCCAACCCTAAGATGGCTCCCTTAGATAGGATATATACTTCGCTGCTCCCGTATCCTCCCTTCCTATATCCCAACCATCCCAATCCCCCGAGCTCCTCCCATCCTCCCCTTCTCATGTTTCTCATCCCATTTCCCCTTTGCCCCATGCCACCTCACCGGCAAGTTCCCAGTTTTTGCCCTGCAATCTTGTCTACTTCCCCTCTCCATGCAGATGACTATATGATTTTCTTTGGGTTCATTTTCTTATTTAACTTCTCTAGGATCACAAATTATATGCTTAATGTCTTTTATTTATGGCTAGAAACCGATTATGAGTGAGTACATCCCATGTTCCTCTTTTTGGGTCTGGGATACCTTCATCTGGCGATGGATCGAGGTAGAGACAGAGACTCAATTTGGAGCAACGGTCTGAGCTCTTAAGGTCCAAATGAGGAGCAGAAGGAGGGAGAACATGAGCAAGGAAATCAGGACCACGAGGGATGCACCCACCCACTGTGACAGTGGAACTGATTTATTGGGAGCCCACCAAGGCCAGCTGGTCTGGGACTGAATAAGCATGGGTTGATTCTGGACTCTCTGAGCATGGCGGACAATGAAGGCAGATGAGAAGCCAAGGACAATGGCACTAGGTTTCGATCCTAATACATGAACTGGCTTTGTGGGAGCTTAGCCTGATTAGAAGCTCACCTTCCTGGACGTAGATAGAAGACCTTCGTCTTCCCGCAGGGCAGAGAATTTGGACTGCTCTTCAGTATCGAGAGGGAGGGGGAATGGTGTGGGGGGAGGAGAAGAGGAGTGGGGATAGAGGGAGGGGAGTGGGGGGAGGGGGCAATATTTGGGAGGAGGGGAGGGAAATGGGAAACGGGGAGCAGGTGGAAATTTTAATTAAAAAAGAATAAAAAATAAATAAAAAGGAAAAAAAAAAGAAAAAAAATTGGTTTAGCTTTAGTTCCCATGTGTTCTTTCCATAGCTGAAGCTATAGTTTAAATGGCAGACATTTCATTTTCATGTAAGGCTGGAAGTTTGGCTTCATGCTTGAAATTTCTGGCTTTCAAATATTAAACACACTATTATTCAGCTAATTGACTTGTTCTTATGACAAAGAACTTAATAAAAGCAAGAAGTTAAGAAGGAAGACTTTTCTGTGCCTAAAACTGAGGGTACAGAATGGTGGGAGGTGGGAAGTTATGCTCACACCAGAGAACTGGTCACACTGTGTGCAGACAGGAAGTAGAGACTGATGGACACCTGCTGCTATGCTTTCTCCTTTTTGCTCTGTCTGAAACCCCCGTCTGAGAAAGGTGCTGCCAACATTTGCCCTGGGTCTTCTCTCATGTGCCCAGATATTTTTTCCCATGGTTATTTTAAAGTCTGCCAAGTAGGAAATCAAGATGAAACATCACGACTACTTACCAAGATTTCCAAACTTTTAACATAAGCTTTTACCATTTCTTTCCTATCTAATGACAACTGCTGAGTGATGTGGTTTTGCAGGCTACCAAGTGTAACCTTCTCAAAACTATGAAACACAGCCGGGCGGTGGTGGCGCACGCCTTTAATCCCAGCACTCGGGAGGCAGAGGCAGGCGGATCTCTGTGAGTTCGAGATCAGCCTGGTCTACAAGAGCTAGTTCCAGGACAGGCTCCAAAACCACAGAGAAACCCTGACTCGAAAAAAAAAAAAACTATGAAACACAATAAAGCTTGTACACGGGGATGGCTACAACCCTAACTAAATTATGCTCAATGCATAAAATACCATTGCATATGTCCAGAATAGAGAAAATATGAATCACAAAGCTCCAAGTTTATGTCCCTTTATCCATAAAATAGCCCTTAGGTTATGATTTGGAATTTATTCATCATTATCTTACATATACATCTGCAGATTGGCTAGATTTTCCTTCTCTGAATAGATTTAAATTAGGCTCTGTCTGTGAGAAACCGACGGATTGTTGCTAGAGGAAACTGTATGGATAAAGATGAGAAGTGACAGTCCTGATAGGAAGAGGCAGAAAAATGAATTGCCAAATCAATTTTAAGAATCCAAAAATCACAGCAATCTGGTGTTACTTGACGTTCTTTGGTGCACTTTAGAAACTCAGGGGTACCACTCTTATAAGTTTCTGCAACAACTGTGTCCTCTCAACACCTTGAACATTAAGAATTATAATCCAATGAAGTGAGTAGAAGAAAATATTTAGTATATTTCCAAAGTTCCCAACCTTCTTAGGTGGAAAAGAGCTAATTTGCACCAGAATGGCTAAATAGGGATCGGGAAATACTGATATGCATCTCTATTTCTTGGTAGCTAGTGTCCCATAGAGGTCCCCAACCCCCTGGTGCACTTACCTGCTCCACACCTCAGTCAGAACTTTAAAAGTAATGGCTGGGAGGATCAAAGGTGAAATTATTTATCAAAGTAAGATTTTGAAACCATGTTCTCTGGCTTTTTATTTTTGTTACATATCTTACACATCATTTCTAGTGCCATTTTATTTTAATCAGCAATGCTTATGATATTTATAAAGAACAGGGTGTCAGAGATTATATCCATTGGTGAACAGATGATATATATTCTCAGCAGAGAGTGGGGTATTGGAGGCAATACTCGGCACGTCAGATGGCACTGGTAAGCATGAGCTGTGTTTTCCTCGGCTGTGGACCTGACTTTGCATTTCTGAAAGCAAAGTTCAAATTAAAAACTGACTATACCAATATCTCACATACACAGAGAGTGAGCTGGCCAAGGACCAAACTCTTTAGTCTGCTTAGAAATAATGTTTTAGTTAAAATTAATAAAACTTTGGAGTTTCATATTTTTTTTCCTATAAGATCTTTTCATGTGGCCCAGTTCTGACAGTTTCTTAGTGACATGAGAATTACAAGGGTTTGACAAATCACTTTTCCAAAGTTGTAGTGAATTCTCCAAGTTAATAAGATCCCCTGGGGGCTTAAGAACTCAGCTATGAGTCATCTTTTCATGCTTTTTTCTACAAGTTATATTTTGTGCTTTTCCTGGAAAAACATCTACTTGAGGAGAACTTGCAATTGGAATAGACTTTTCTGAAGGTAGTTAACTTTTAAGCAATATTCGCCTTATATTCAGTGGTTGAAATTTGTTGTGAAGCAATCATGAACAAATATTGACTACTGAATGTTTCATTGAAAGACTTTTACAAGATCAAATTTGTGAGAAATCCAAACAACTGTTCTGAAATGTACCAAATTTATTTCTTTACACTAATCATCTCGGTAATACTGTTAATTTAAATAATATGTTAAATAAAACGTTTTATATTTTGTATAGTACATAATCTCATTTTCTATTTGTGTAATAAATATATATTGAACATACTTATATAGTTATATGCTTATTTAATCCTTAATTCTTAAAATAATTTGTACTTCTTAGAGCAGTAATTCAAACATTTGAAGTAATAACTCAAACATTCACTATGCAGAAGCAAGCATTGTCTCAAAATCTAGATAACAGAGATTTATTTTTCAGTTGAAAATAGTAAGTCACTAACCCAAATGAACTTTGGAATAAGTCCCTCTAGAGCATTGTTCTTTGATTTGTGAAGCAAATTTCTTCTTTTGAGGATGATGACCCATTTCACATCTAGCATTTTATGAATCATATGAGGACAATTTCCTTGTCCATCTTTATTATTTAACAATTAAAAACAAACAACACCAACAAATCAAAAGCAGAAAGAGTTGGAACAATCATCTTAGGATCGCCCAACTAATTTGTGTCCAAAGTAAAAACAACACTACATCTCTTGCTTCTGACTACACTGGTTTTTTCCCCAGTAATTGTGTCACAGAATGTGGGAATGTGAGGACCCTTCAGAGAGCAGTTTTCAAGTACTGACCCAGAAAGCCTAATGAGTCAGGGAAGAATAGTCTCACTTGAGTGTGCTACCTCTTTAAGGAATATATTTCTAAACTTAAGTCAAAGAATCAATTATTCATAATCACTCATTTTATGAGCATTATACAAGTCAATTAGAACTGGCAGTAAAACAACTTCTAGGAAAGACGATCTGAATTACTTTTATTTCTCTTCCAGGATCATTGATACAAAATCCCATTCCAGTTCAAATATCCTGAAAGTCTACTTGGCCCATCACAATTTCTCCTGAAATACTACATACAGTGTGAAAGTGGAAGCTGTTTGCTGCTTTTATAATTCCTTTGAGGTCTCTGAAATTCTAAATGCTATTATTGGCCAGGTAACAGAACAATAAAATATACTAAGAAAGACACTATTGTAGAACCAGTACTTTAAAATTTCCTAAAAGCTTATAGCTTATTTTTTAAGAGCTAGTGAAATATTATATCAAAATAACTTATTGGCAACAGGAAAACAGAAGTACAAGTAATAGATTTCATCATTCCTTGAAACTTGAGACTTTTAAAGTACTCTCATTGCGTATAACTACTTGTTGATTATATTGAAGGAGACACCTCATACTTTGGCTAAAAGACATTAAAACTTCAGTTTCAAACCCACTGGAAAGTTGCTTCCATACTGACAGACTTTTGTAGTGCCTGAAGGTACTATGCAACCTGCTTGAGAGAGAAAAAAAAAATCAATGGTCCTTTCTAGTGTGGGTACTTGCATGTTACAGTATTGTCCTGTTAGGCAGGATGGGCACACACATGTAATAGTGGCACGGCCATTCTATGGTAATTAACCACTTTCTGAATGGATTTGAGGTCTACTCTATAGAAGAAAATTTCATGTCTGGTACTATAATCCTGGTTAAAATTCCATGACTAAGGAAGTCACAGGACATAAGGTAGAAGTTGAAATTGTTATTTTGCTACATGGTAATGACGGTAATGTCGTCAAATCGCCCAGAGATATGATCTGGGCTGCTCTTGACCATAGTCAGAGACACTTTTTTTTCTTTCTTTTCTTTCTTTTTCTTTTTTCTTGCAGGAGATAGTAGTCAAAGTAATGCTGCCCAATGGATCAAATGATTAAGAATAAGGGACTGATTAATAAGTAAAAAAATCAGATATTTCTTTCAACCTTCCTACCCAGGCCCACCAAGGCTTAGGTAAAGTCACAGAACAGAATACAAGAGAATGTAGGAGCTAGACCATAGGGAGGAGTACTGAAGAGTGCTATTTTCTGAGTGTGTTATTGTGGTTGCATACATGAGGCTACAGCAGCTCTGGTAATATGCACAAAAAAAAATCTAAAAGTTCTGCAAAGATTAAGAGGAGCTCTGTAATATTTTACCCTTTATTTAAGGCAAGCATCCTAAGTCACTGTAATTTTTATAATTGTATTAAAATCTGCTACAATATATGTTATAATATAATATACAGCACTGCAAGTATTATAATCTATTTCAAGATGTAAAACTCTTAAATAGGTAGCGAAGGACAGAAATGGAGCCTGAAGTTTTGGTTCACAATGCCATCATTCTATTAGAGGAAATTCTTTCAAGTAAAGTGGATGAATTGCAAACTAAATTTTAATGAAAAGATTTCAGCATTTCTTTCGTGCTTTTTAAAGCACACTTCAAATTGTCCTTCAAGGCCATTATTTATAAAGTTGAAATGACCAAAGCCATTGTAGCCTTCACAGGAGTGGTGATCAGAGGCAATGACTCAGTCAATATTAACTCTGCTTTATGTAATTCTCTGATATTATTTCCTTTAAAACTTACTCATTTCTTCTCAGCTGCTAGGATGGATGAAAATATTTTAAAGCTATATTAATTCCCATTTTAGAACAACCAGTTTCTGTTTGAGCTTTTTTTTTAAAATAGGGATTATGGGCACTTGAAACTGGTTGGTTGAAATCTGAGTTTAGGTGAGGAAGGTAGCTGGAGAATGAGGGCTAGAGGGGTTTTTCACATTCCCTGGTGCCCATTGTCTGAGCAAGCTTTCCTATTCCCGCAGCTATGCTTTCTGTGAGCTTTCTTTGCTGTTCATGCAGACCTGTAACTAGGAAGATAAGAAACTATGGCAACACTGCCCTTCTCAAAGCAAGAGGGCTGAATGCACTAACCCCTTGGTCCTCTGACATAGCCCAGGCCTGCAGAAAGCTGTGACTGGCTTTTCCTTCACTGTCTGCTGTAATCTTCATAGTCTGTTTGCTTCAGTATCTACCTAGGAATGATTTCACCAAATGAGAAAGTTTAGAAGCTATTGCTAGAGGTTCACCAGACTAGAAATCCTATGAGTTCTGGTGTGTTAAGGAAGGAAGAGTGTTAAACAATCTCAGCGATGTTCAGATCATACCCAGAGCAATGTGACATCCACTTGAAAAAACAATTTCACAGGAAGACGGTGCCAATTTCACAACAGGACAAGAGTCTCACTATCTTTGTCACAACATTCTCCTTTATGAAAACATTTAAAAAAAAATTGACAGTTATTGTATCTGGAACTGATGGGGGGGGGGGAAACCCACACAGGATGAATGAAATTAGAGGGAAATTGTTAAAGTGTCTGATTTTCAGAGTCAATGTGTGGTCCTTGACAATGCACTGAAAGAGATGAATATTTTTTTTAACCTACTTGCTGGTTTTTCCTTGCCTTGCCTTATTGAATACACTAGTGTGGCTGTGGCTGTATAGTGAGATTATCTACTTGAAGTCTGGATGGTGGCCAGCAGCATTATATTTTGTTCTATGCCTCTGGTGAAGAAGGAGGAGGTGGCTGCTGCTCTCTGTCCCCAAGTCTCTGCTGACCTGCTTCTGCCCCTCCTGGCTTTTCTCATAAACATCACCCCTACGCTGGTGCTCACACAGTTGGCTCATACTGGAAGATCTCGAAAGTTTTCAGCCTTCTCTGTGTAGAAATTCCCATTTGGACTGAGAACTCTAGCCTGGTAGTCACTGATCTGCAAAATCGGATCATCATGCACTCTGTGGTTTTGCTGTCCAAAGCATCCTGGGTTTTCTTCTCTTTCCGTAACAACTTTCTAAAAAGCATGCTTTGGACAAAGACTTTTGTTGTCATCCTTCCCTAACTGTGGGTTGTTTCTAGTAATTTCAAAACCATATACTAATGTTATGCTACACCACATTTTAGAAATTGGCAATGTACAGATTCTCCTGAGAACTGCCGTTGAAGGCACCCTGGGTATCTTCATGTTTGACAGGCTCAGCAGTAGACACTGGGAAAGCTTTTAGCACATTGTGCTTTAGCAAGTGATGCTGCCTCAGAGTCTTGTCAACTTGGCTGTAACAT
Organism: Chionomys nivalis; assembly: GCF_950005125.1. Lineage (NCBI taxonomy): Eukaryota > Metazoa > Chordata > Mammalia > Rodentia > Cricetidae > Chionomys > Chionomys nivalis. The sequence goes on along the minus strand of NC_080107.1, from coordinate 34,982,743 downwards.
TTAACCTCTTTCAGCTTAGGTTGCTATGACTTGATAGCCTAAAAAGGGAAAAATAATACTTATTTCATAGTACTAAGAGAATAAAGAAAAATAATAAAAGAAAGTTAAGATTATTTCTAAGTTCTGAGTACCCTACAGGTAAGACAGTGTTCAGGCATAAACCTTATCAGCTGTGTGATTATACTACTCTCAACACTTTGTATTACAGACTAATCCTAACAGAAATCCTTGAGTCTCAGGAAAACAGTCACCGTCCACTGACTGTAGGACAGGCTATTTTTACATTCTTTCAGTGGCTTGGCAGGGAGCTTGCCATTTAACTGTATCACCCCATGGAAGAATTCAGAGTAACAGACTTATAGCATCATTGTTTCAACTTCCCAGAGAATCTGGGATGCACCTAAATGTCTTCGCCCAGGGAGTCTCCTGTAGCATAGAATTTGAAACCTGTTTCATACATTTCAACTACCAACACATCCATCACAAATGCAGACTTGAATTTTTTTTCCCTCAGAAGACATTTCTCATGGGGTCCAATTCAGGCCCTGGTGACTCCGGAGGAAGAATATGGAGAGAAGACTGCCTTAACATTGTTGAGCGGTGCCTGTTCTGCAGCTACCAAGGAAGGTCATTGCAGCCTGTATGTGTACTGCGTGGGTCTGGCCACAATGCATAGTAGAAGTAGGTAAAAGCTTTATGGAGATCTACAGATATTGAGGTTGACTGCAGTAGACCAGTAACTCCCTTTGCACATGAGAACTCAGTATCAGATGGTTTCATCCTATTAAGCCTGAAGAACTGAGGATTGCTGACAGTATTCAGCATTGTGAGGGGCTTATGTTAAAGATCTTAGTCCTACTGGGCTTAGATTTCCTTTCTTATCACCTTACAATCTAAACACTCAAGGATATGAACAATACATACACACATACAAAATACTTTCATGTGGATTTTTCCACATACAAGTTTGATCATGATGTGCTTGCTAATTTTGCATACTAAAATTGATTATTCTCTATATAAATTATACTTCTTGACTGTGCCTTTACTTATGTGGAAAGTGGTTGTATTGGTGAGAATAGAAATGCTTTTTTACCTACAAAATTTATTTGGTGTTTCTCAGCGTACAAAAAAGATATTAGTGTATGGAGTGGAGGCTGGGGAGGGAAGAAAAAAGGCATGGCAGCAAGGTGAGCTATACTGTCTACAATCATAGGCCAGATGCCCTGGCAAAGATGTGCAGGAAACTCGCTAGTTCTACCCTCAGAGTGCCGGCACTGCCGCAGTCACTGAGCCTTCTGACCTTTCTCTAGATTGGCAGGTGGAAAAGCTTCAGAAAATGGGTCCTTTAGGTAATGCCTAGGGAGAGTTAGGGATACAACAAAGCCTGGGTGAATAGAGCAGCAGGCACTGGACTTTTTGACAGTATCTAGACCATAGGTAGACAAATTGCAGAAGAGCAATCTTTTAGAGAGTTCCTGTAGGCAGTGACACTGGTTGGAGATAGCAGATTACCCAAGGGAAGGAGAATTCCAGCTTGACTTCTGACTCCCATGTGATCGTCTGAGCAGAAGATTCAGGATGTACCAACTGGATGAGTTTTCATTCTGGCATTGCTCAATATTTTGTGTGTGACAATTCATTTTAGTCTCTGCCTTTCTGCACCCAAATTGTAAAACTGAAGTAACTTTCAGACACTTGTTTAGTTACAGGGATGTGAAAGATCTTTTATATGTTCATTCTACTCAGAACCATGTCATCAGGTATTTGTAACTGATGACATGGGACACAGAGAGATTTGAGAAAACTTCTATGAACTTTATTGACTTTTTCAATTATATCAAACCTTGTATCTAAGAAGAGTCTTATTGCTGCCAGCTACACCAAGAAAGGCACTTCCAAACATCACAAAAACATCAATAATGTTGTTTTCCTTTAGAGAATGGCAGAATACCTAGATCACTGTGGAGGTGCCTGCAGAGGCTGGATGTCAAAATCCAGTGAGACTGCCACTTTACACTACAGTCTAAGAAATAAATGTTGATAGGCAATAGTCCCAAGAATACTTCTATGATCACATGTCCTTTTGACTACATTAGCATGCTTGATATCAGGGAAAGCAGATATTGCCACTAAAAGAATGGAATTAACTTATTGTTGATTTTCTATTCTGTATTAACTAAAGTGACATTGAGAGAATTCCCCTTTGTTAAGAATGAATCATAAGCAAACATTTTTATCTTGCGAAATAATGTACCTTTATATATGCCTTTATAACTATCTTTTCTGTTATCACCTATATTCATTTTTTGAAGATTAAGTGGCATTTTAAATTAATTTTACAGCTTCCTTATATTTGAAGCAAATGATTTTCTTTCACTAGAGATGGAATAAATTTTTCTTTGTAAGGAAGATGAGTACACTGAAGACATAGGATTCAAGACTGCACCTAGGCAGTAGCTAAGTTGACTACCATGTAACAAACATGTTTGGGAAACAAAGGACTTGATGTTCTCAAACTGCTTTCCATTGTAATGGACCAAGGGTTTCAGACTAAAGTAACATAATGTAGGCTGGAGAACGCAGTAACTTGTTATTGATGAGTGGTGTTCTCATGGCAAAATTAATACCCTTGTTTAGTTAATATATATTGTAATAGAAATAGATAAATTGGGTTATAGCTTTTAAAGTGTGAGGTCAGAACCAACAGCATCAGTCTTACCTTGCTTCTTGATAAGCATCCAGTTTCTCAACATCTGCCCATATCTGTACAGTGAGAAACTCTGGGCAGAAGGACCCAGCAACGTGTTGTTAATTTGCCAGGTATTTTTTGCATGCTCATTGAATCTTCAGAATAAAAGATTTTGGAAGAACATATGAAACTGACTGTGAATTTCTTAGCAAGTTTATCTCATAATATTAGTTCTCATGAAAATAATCTTGAATATGACCTTGGCTTATTAAATATTTTTGAATGATTAGAAAGTAAAAGAAAATGCAAATTTCTCTTTAAAAGAAATTCTCTTTGGTAGAAAAGAAACTGTGCATAGTGAAAACTTAATTATTGTAATTATCTTGAGGTTCTTTGCTACTTTTATGTTGAAGCAATATATATATATATATATATATATATATATATATATATATAAATTTGTGACTTTCAGTGCAATGAAATATGGATATCTATTTCCAAATATCATGGACCAAGCAGTAAGTAGTTCCTACAGTTTTACCTGGGAAACTGGTGATTTTATTTGATACCTCTTCATATACATTATTAGTTAGTATGCAACAAAATTATTCACAGCTGTAACAAAGTACCAGAGGCAAGCTACTATGAAGAAAAGACACATACTTATCTCACAGTTTTGGAGGTTCAGTACCTGTCATCAGCACTGATTCAGATATGAGGAGTCATTGGTGACTGGCACCTCATTCCAGATGACAATGGCAAGAAAATGTTCAGCAGCCATGAAACTAATGGAAACTAACCAGAGTCTGTCAACGTACTCTAATTCAGTCTGAGGGCAGGCCCCTAGCTTACCTAAAGACCTTTCACTATTCTTTACCACCCTAAGATCCACAGATGCATCACCTTCATGCTGAGGATCACGTTTTTAAGATGTGGATTCACAGAGGCAACTAACATCTAACCCACAGTATACACATCACAAAAGATGATAAGGTAAAATCATTAACAGGCAGCAACTGTTGACTGGACCAGTGTCCATCTTCTCATCCTATTGAGAATCCTTCTGCAGAGATTTTGGAATTATCTCCTACACGCTCAGTGTGAACTGCTAGAGTAATTATAAAGTCATGTAGATCAGGCTGAATAAGCCATGAGTACTTAAAAATGGAAAATGAGAGGATCTAGAGAAGTGGTTCTCAACCTTATTAATGCTATGACTCTTTGTATAATTTCTCATGTTTTAGTGACCTCCAACCATAAAATTATTTTTGATGCTACTTCATAACTGCAATTTTGCTACTGTTGTAAATTGTAATGTAAAATAAAACCTCTGTGTTTTCAAATGGAAAGACCTCCCATGCTCTTGGATAGGTAAGACTAGCATAGTATAAATTGCAATCCAGCCATTGAACCTCACTGAAGAGAAAGTGGGAAGTAAACTTGAATGCATGGGTGATGTGGGATTCCCCTCTATAAGCAGTGAATACCATTGGTTAATAAACAAACTGTCTTGGGCCTGTTCAGGGAACAGAGGTAGGTGGGGAAAACTAAACTGAACTGAATGCTGGAAGAAAAAGGAGGAGTTAGAGAGAAGCCATGTAGCCCTGACAGAGAAAAATGCCAGAACTTTAGCCAGTATGCCACAGCCACATGGCAATACATAGATTAATAGAAATGGGTTAAATTAAGATGTAAGAGTTAGCCAATAAGAAGCTAGCACTAATGGGCAAAACAGTGATTTAATTAATAGCGTTTCTGTGTGATTATTTCGGGTCTGAGTTGCCAGGTGGTAGAAAAATGAACTACAACAAATTGGTGCCTACATGGCCAACTAAAATCCACTTTAAACCTGAGAGGGCTTGCAAAGGAATTTCAGACACTAAAAACAAAGTCTAGCCACATTTTTTTTTTCCGAATGGGCTTTGCTTGCTGATGGAATGTTGCAGCTCCTTTAAGAAAGGTTTCCTTGATTCAGCAGTAGCAGAACAAAAGCCACTGTTTTGAAATGCTGGCTTTCTGGGTTTTACTGACAGTGTGAATTCTGACTATTTCTGAAGGTCCAGCTGGAGAGCATTTAAGTATGTTTTGTGAGCAGATGGCTACAACTACTTAATGGCTCAACCTATATCTGCTGCATACTTGGAACTGGAGCAGAGTGCATGGCTCAGAGGCAATGAACAGACCTCCTCCACCATATTGGATTGGGCAGGGCAAGCAGGCAGTGTCATATTTGACCTAACAATGTCACAACTTAAGTTTCTAAGAAGCGCTTAGCATTTTAAGAAATGCTCCTGATCAAAAAATAATTACAGATAAACAATAAAGACAAATTTAGATTAAAAAAAAACCTCTAGATGGGTCACAGTATTGGATAAATGTACATAGGCTTGGGAGAGAAAATAAAAAGTCTATAGAGAGTTGGAAAAGAAGTAAATCATTTAAAAAACTAAAACAAAGTTTTTAAAGAGACAAGGTATGGACAGTCATAGATTCAGGGTGATCAATTACTTTAGATGATAATATCAATCACTTGGTATACAACACCTAGTATATGATGCCCCACCATAACTCAGTAAACAACCCTTGTATCATCAATATAAACTAGCAAGAGTAGAAATAAGAATGTTCTTGGATTTCAGATGTTTCTAAAAAGGAAGATTGTATCACCTGCCAAGCATAAGGATAGTAGAAATTTTTTAACCAAGTTGAACAATGTATAATCCAGGCAAGATTTCCTGGAAAACTGACCATAAACTGATGGACTATGCACCCTCCAAGAATGCCAGCTCATGTGAAAGTCTACTGATGTCTTCAGATGTTCAGTTTCCCAGGTGATGTGCAAAACCATTTCTCCCCAGGTTGTTACTACTGTGTCATAACTTAGGTCCTGAATCAAGGCTCACTCCCTCTTTCCAAATCTCTCTGTGACTGGAGAGGAACTATGACAAACAAAGCTGTCCAAGAGACAAAGTGTGCATGCAGGGCAGCCATAAGCATCCTGAGTACTAAGAACTAGTCCAGCCAGGATAGTCCATGGGGCAGGGATGACTTTGTCAGGTTCTCCACAGAGCAGCTAGCTTTTCCTAGTTTCTTCCCTTTTCCTTCCAGCCCTTGATGATCATTTTAAACTCAGTTCAACAGAACAAAGTGTGGGCAAGCATGTCATCCTAACTGTCAGCCAGCCACTAGATATTCCCAGAGGAATCTGCCTTCTGTTGTTAGAGTGGATGATTCACACAGAAGGCTGTGTGAACTATAGTGTAAGCCCAAATGAAATTACAACCTTATTGATAAGTCGACTGGAAATTTTGACTTTGAGAACAATATGGCAATTTCTATTTAGAGATTTTAACATCTTAACAATGATTACTTTACTATTTCTCTTACCAAATAGACACTCTCGTGTATAGCACAGTAATGTATATTTTGGTACCCTCAGGTTTGAATTTTTTTTCTTTCTTGAACCAAGAACTATAGTATTTTGTCCCACGGGCATATTAACTCTCTCTCTCTCTCTCTCTCTCTCTCTCTCTCTCTCTCTCTCTCTCTGTGTGTGTGTGTGTGTGTTAACTTTTAATATGGCAAATTGCAAACATCGGGGCTATACAGAACATCCTACTTTTCCCTTTCCTATTTTGCTGGAATTGGTGTTTAGTAGTTTAACAAGATCTGCTTAGCAATTGTTGTTCAATCAACAGTGTATTTTGAATGACAAAGAAAAATCAGAAATACTGAGGCCTTTTTTAATACCTCTATCTTTCACTTCATTCTGTTTTCCATTTTCTCATCTAATATTGTAGGATGCAGCAGGCTTCTATTCCTCTCTCCCCTCCTCCCTCCTTTCCTTACTCTTGCATCTTTCTGCTATATGTGGAATCAATTGGTCCAAAAATACTCTCATCATTTTAGTTAGAGAATGGTGTTTCAGAAACCAGTATCCAGGAGCTTATTATTTTCATTGTTATTAGCAATTATTTCATTACACAATATCAATAAAAATTTTATTATTTAGCAATCATTCCTGAAAATACTTGTTATCCTAAATCTTGAGTTAGGCAAATTCTAATCCAGTACTTGCTGCTGGAGGTCACTGGGCATTGTGTTGTGGTAAAATTCCATTATATAGTATAATATAGGATACTTAAATATTCAAACCAGAGATTTATAATGCATCCCAATGAAGAAAATTCCCAAGACTTGAAAATAAACTGTCTTGCTCATGCCAATCTAATAGCATTCAAAGATAAGCTTCAAAAACATTTTCCTCTTTTTCTTCAATACATAGACCAAATCCAGCAGAAGGAGGAAGAAGGTTTGAAAATCAGATTAGGAAACATCACTTTAAACACAATTTTCTATTCTAATCATCTAAAAGTCATCAATAGTTAATGAGATGTTGGATATAAGCTACTTCAGTTCTCACACGTTGGGCTAAGAACCTAACACTGTTGTCAATACTTCCATCACAAACTGGTAATGGACTACTTATGACATACAGCCCCACTCAAATCACTCTCTCTCTCTCTCTCTCTCTCTCTCTCTCTCTCTCTCTCTCTCTCTCTCTCCTCCCTGGCTCTTGCTCAGACTTATGGGAAGCATAAATACATTGACAAATTTTCTAGGCCTCACTTATAAAGCAACCTACCTGACTTGTAAACAGTCATCTTTGAATCTGGGCCCAACATTTATGGTTTCATTTAATTTATTGTGCTAGGAGGGGAGAGAAGCATTTTTGAAAAGAGCATGCAGAATTTTTGACAATAGGAATCTACTTGACAAATGAATTAAGTGGAAAATAAATATATATTTTAAACATCAAATCTTTAAGGATTTTTTTAAGAAAACAACAAGTACTAAATCTATCATGAGTTTTAATTTATTAATTTTAATTCATAAAGAGCATTCATCTTTTGATTTTATTTTTGTTCTGCCAGGTAATTAGAGCCACTTGAGATTGTGACACATTTAATTTTTGGATCCAAAGTATGTGCATAGTATGACTTATTAAAAGACATGATAAGGTCACAGTGAAACATTCATTAAGTTATAGTAAACATCTCAAATCCATCCTGGGATATTTCTGTGTTAACTGGAAAACAAAGGGGGAACAAATATTCAATGTGCAAGTTTGTCAGCACACACTTATATTTTCACAGGTGATGCAACAGCTTCTCTCTGAAAGTTGCTCATTTCTTGTTTCTAGTTTGTATGCAAAAAACCTTCAGATACATTAATCATTTTTAGTTATCACACATACACTGATAAAAAACAGAAAAGTCAACAAATGTCCAACTTGGATCTAAATTCAGAAATGAAGATTATATGATAACAGAAGTTGAGATAAAACAGAAGTTTCTTAATTGATGTAGCAGACAATACTTTGCACAAAGTACCTATATCAAAATAATTTCCATTAAACTGGACCCTCTGAATTGAGGCAGACTGAGAAGCCAATGATGATGGCACTGGAATTTGTCTCTACTGCATGTACTGGCTTTTTTGTGATCCTATTCTATTTGGATGCATACCTTCCTAAGCCTGGATGGAGCAGAGAGGGCCTTGGACTTCCGACAGGGCAGGGTACCCTGCCCTCTCTTAGGACTGGAGAGGGAGGAGGGAGGGTGAGTAGGGGAGTGGGAGGGAAGGAAGAGGAGGGGAGGAAGTGGAAATTTTGATTCCTATTATTTATAAAGTAATAAAAAATCAGAAAAAATAAAATAATTTCTTTTATACCCTCTTATGTTTGAATATTATTTATATGCATATAGATAATACATGCTTATAGACAAGTCAAAGGCATTTGCGATACAAAGTCTGGGGAACAAAGTAAAAATGCTTTGTGGTTACAAGGTGCTCTACAAAGTTGTGTGGTAGTGTTTGGTAGTGGAGCAAAATTCAGGACTAAAAATAAAAGGAAAATCTTTCCTATATTAATGGAAATGTAGAATCAAATACAATGTTCATTTAAAACTATGAAAGGCAGAAAGACAAAAGTCAGAATGAAGAAAAAAGGCAACAAGTAAGAGGCAATTAGTCTAGTGCAATGATTGTGGATGTTAACATCTCTCTATCAGAAATGCCCCAGTACCAGGCAGGTGCTACAGATGAACATTTGAACAATACTCAATTTGTACAGACATTCTATGTAGTAAAAAAAATGATATATTTTTCTTTTTTTTTATTGAAAAAAAACATTTTCTGCTTCCTCCCCACCTCCCCTTTCCCTCCCCCTCCTGCTGCCCCTCTCCCCCTCCCCCCACTCCTCGTCTCCTCCCTCTCCAGTCCCAAGAGCATCTCTTCACCAAAATAGACAACGTTCAAAACTATGGAAATCACTTCAACAAACTTGGAGGCTCAAGGGCACACTAAAGTGTTCTTTGATTACACTGAAATTCAGTGGAAATTCAAAGAGAAGGATTCACACACATTGGACAATACACTTCATAGCAACCTGTGCGTAACATTAAAAGTCTCAAGGAAAATAATCAAAACACATTTTGAACTAAATTACAGTACAAAAACAACTTTCAGAAATTTACAAGATTCTGTGAAAGCAATCATTAGTAAGAAATTTATACCACTGAGTGGCTAGTATCTGAAAAGAAAAAAAATCAATAATTGAAGCTTCTATTTTAAGAAAAAAGATGCCAGCAACACTGAACATTATAGAAGAGAAAGTGGGAAGCACACTTGAACACATTGGCACAGGAGACTGCTTCCTAAATATAACCCCAGCAACACAGACACTGAGAAAAACAATTAATAAATGGGACCTCCTGAAACTGAGAAGGTTCTGTAAAGTAAGAGACATGGTCAACAAGACAAAATGACAGCCTACAGAATGGGAAAACATCTTCACTAACCCCACATGAGGCAGAAGTCTGATCTCCAAAATATACAAAGAACTCAAAAAATTGGTCATCACAACAATACATAATCGAATAAAAGAAAAATGGAGTACAGACCTAAGCAGGGAACTCTCAACAAATGAATCTAAATGGCTGAAAGACACTTAAAGAAATGTTCAACATTCTTAGTCACCAGAGAAACGCAAATCTAAACAACTCTGAGATACCATCTTATACCTGTAAGACCAAGATCAAAAACACTGATGACAACTTATGCTGGAGAAGTTGTAGGGAAAAGGGAACACTCCTGCATTGCTGGTAGAAATGAAAGTTTGTACAGCCCCTTTGGATGTCGCTGTGGTGATTTCTCAGAAAATTAGGAAATTACCTTCCTCAAGAACCACTTTTGGGTATATACCCAAAAGATGCTCAATGGTGCCACAAAGACATGTGCTCAACTATGTTCATAGCAGCATTGTTTGTCATAGCCAGAAACTGGAAACAATCTAAATGCCCCTCGTCTGAAGAATGGATAAGGAAAATATGGTACATTTACACAATGGAATACTACACAACAGAAAAAATAACATCTTGAAAAGTTATTTTGGGTGAGGTAACCCAGACACAGAAAGACAATTATCACATGTACTCACTCATAGGTGTTTTTTAAACATAAAGCAAAGAAAACCAGCCTATAAACCACAATCCCAGAGAACTTAGACAACAATGAGGACACTAAGAGGGTCTTACATAGATCTAATCTACATAGGAAGTATAAAAAGACAGATTTCCTGAGAAAATTGGAAGCATGGGGATTTTGGGGGAGGGTTGAATGAGGAGGGGAGAGGCAGGGAGGGGAGCAGAGAAAAATGAAGATCTCAAAAACATCAATAAAAAAATTTAAGAAAGAAAAAAGAAATAGAAAGTAAGAGCAAATTAAAGTAGCTTTGGTGCCTGTCCCGGAACTAGCTCTTGTAGACCAGGCTGGCCTCGAACTCCCAGAGATCCGCCTGCCTCTGCCTCCCGAGTGCTGGGATTAAAGGCGTGCACCACCACGGCCCGGCTACTCCCAGGAAAATAAAGAACTATGTAATAAAGGTTATGGCAGAAATCATAGTCACCACATACAGGGGAGGATAAACAGACAGAACTTGGTCTAACAAGCTGAGTCCTAGGAAACTTAAAATGGACCCATTTGAACTAAGATAAAAAAATGTGTGACTGTTCAGCTAAGAGAGGAGTAGTTGACTAGTTCTCCCTGTCAGAACCCAAGCCTGGTATCAGTATCTTCTCTTAGCTTGTAATAATATCTTACCAATAAAATCTATACCTGCACCCTAGACTTTTATTAACTTCAGACTCTAAGCCCAATCAACCCTTCATTCTGCACCTGAACATTCCCAGAATTTTAAGGTTTGTTTTCCCCCATATGAGCATTTAATCTCACCTCTTTCCTAGTCAGATCTTTGAGTAAGGGATCAGATTGTGGGAAAATGCAGGAAAATCTTCATTGTGAGGAGGAATTTCTGGGTGGGTTATGTCCTGGAAGAATGTGTACTATTGACATGGGTACACCCACTGAAAGGACTCCAAGGACTTAGGCCCATGGGTAAAGTACAAAGCCTTCCCTCTGGATAACGTTCTGGTGGTTACAAAGACTTCCTCTGGTTCATGGGCTAACATTGATTGTGTGTGTAGAATAAGCACACCACAACTTTTTCCTTTTCCCCAGATATTAACTGCATAAAGACTGGTTCTCAAGAGACTGCTCCTACCTAGATTAATGAAGTATATCTCATGTTTCAGCTGTATATAACAAACTTTGTTTTCTTGATTCATCTGTATGTAATAACCCTGTCTGTCCATTCAATCATATGCAATAAACATGCTGACCTTTAGAGTACAGTCGGTACTCCAACAGAGAGTTCAGACCACCCACTCCCAACTTTTCTACATGTCTAGTTTGTTCTTTCTCCATTTCTGTGCTATTCCAATCACATCTGTTCATGGAGTTATGCTGGACAAAACAAACATGTTAGCACATCTCAATTTCCACCTATGTTACCGCAATCATGTATTTCTTAATATGTGCCAGGAGCTCCTTAAAATGTTTGGTGACAATCATCTTTAAGGTCAAACAACAATGGGAGCTAATAATCAAGTTCCTTGTAGCATATCCCTGAAAATTTGACATTTGAAATGTTTTATAATCCCCCAATTATTCTAAGAAATATTAGTTAAGAAATCAGGGCAACTGTTGTGCTTTTATGATTCTTCTTTTAGAAGTAAAATATAAAGAACCAAAGGATGGTTAAAATGAATGATACTAAAAGGATGATGGCACTAGCAAGGTATAAAAATAAACCTAATTATTCATAGCTCATAGCTATGGCTTTGAAGTAGGTGTGGATTCAAGACCAGGTTTGTTAATAATGGTGAGTTCTTAGCACTGAAAACATAAATATTATTAAGTCTGTAGTGATTGTGCATCTTATACAAATCTTATCAATGATACTCAAGATATAAAAAGTTTTCCAACAGACTATGTCCTTAAATTGGTAATATTGAAATCAGAGTGTGTAGTGTTATTATCCTTCCTAAGAGAGCTGAATATTAGAATATTTTAATACAACTCTATAGTATTTAGAGGTGATTTTCTGTGATCCAATACTTGCTTTAGCCCACAGTTGTTTGCTAAAATCTTCACAAGGCATGCGAAGAGAAGCAGATATTCATATTTGACAGAAAGTATTTTAATATAAATTCAAAACTTTCAAATCCAAGGAGAAAAAAGCAATATTCACTCCTACATAAAACTAAAACCACGTGGATAAGCACAGAAGAACTTGTGCTTAGAGGTAAGCACTGAGAGATCCATGATTGTTAAATACACAGAGTTGTCTCTTTAAAGGGAGAGATATATTTATTACCCATTTTCTTCCCAGAATGCTGGGAAGAGATGTATTTAATAACCTGGAGATTTTTTGTGCTATCTGTGTGACCAGGACCACACCAGATCCCTAATCATGAGCTTGTCAATCTATAGAAGCAACTTTATGGAAAATGTCCCACGTACTTTACAAAAAAGTTTCTATGTTGTTAATCCTTAAAATTTATTGTGAACACAGGATTGAGTTGTTAATCACTGCACAGTTTTTCACCAAATTTTTCTGTGCTTAAATATGCCTAAAATGAACTACTTAGGTTCAGATTCTCAAAGTTTGAAACAACATTGGCTACTGAGTCATGTTAAAGTGAACTCTAATCTTGCCTTCCATGGATGAACTGAATTCAGCTGAACATGGTAGTGACAGAGACCCTACGATGCCAAATGCTTACAAATGACAACATGAAATAACATAGTCTCATACCCAAATTAAATGTAAAATAGCATTTGCTATTATGAAACCTCATAATTATTTACAAACAGTTATAAAAATAGGTTGACTGTATTTTCAGTAACCCCTTATTTTCAAATTCTGAATATTAATAGTTTTAAGTCTTTAATAGTTTAAAATTACTATTCTCATGCTATGGGAATATTCTTGTACAATTAACATATTTCCTATTCAGTACCAGAAAATACCAATATATCAATAAAAATGAACTACTTGGCCAAGTTTCCAGTATCAGGAATGGTATTCCCCTTGTTGAATTGATCTTAAGGCTAAATAAAGAATTATTGGTTACCACAAATTTAAACTATTGGGGGCCTTGAGTACCAACCAAAGAACCCCCTCAGGTCTCAGAATTGGATGGCTGTGACAAGCAAGAATCTGAGGGTAAAATAATTAACTTAATCACATTACTTCTGCATGTCTTTTTATTTTCATGTGAGGGGAGAAAGTGAAGTAAAGGGGGACATGGAGAAGAAGAATAGGGGGAAGAATAAGGAGAAGAAAGAAGGAGAGTGGGGGAAGAAGTAGAAATTGCAAGGAGAAGAGTAAGAGTAAGATGAGGATTCTAGATTTTACAGACATAGGTGGAAAATTCCATAGGCAAGGACAATGATAATATACATATCAAAATAACAAAAAGGGCAGGTAGAACCTGACAAAGTAGTACTCTTGAACAGGTGACATCACCCAGGAAGGAGCCAGCATTCAAAGGGAAGTACCTGACTTTCCAAACCATTAGATAAAGTAACTAAATATCCCTGAATTCTGGATTCACCCATTCTTTGCATCTGATCTCTTCAGTGATAACCAACTCTGAGGATGCACAGATTTGTATGTGAGCAAAGGAGGAGCATGTTGCCTTCCTGCTCAGTGCCTGTCTTCTATAGAAATTTCTATGCAGTCTGTTAGTAAGTAATTTTGTGGGATTGACACTAAATAAATTTGACTCTAGAACAAAGAATGAATGTTATTGCTCTAAGGCCTGATGATGTGAGAGAATGGATCAAGGTCATTCTGTTGCCCATGGAGAAGTAACACTGCTGAAGTTCTTTGGGAGTGAATCCCACTTTGATGAGAAAAATCATGGCTTCACAAGGTTTTTACAGATAAGGCAGCAACTTTCACAAGAGATAAGTAAGTGTTCCACAGCACTACAAAACAGGTTATTCCCTGTGGACATGTGCATATACACTTCACGTGGATCTGCCTGTTGATCTGTCAGCTGTGCATCCAAAGTGTAACCTTGCAAGTTCCAACAGTAAACATGTCACCACTGCACCTTAGTGTCTTTTCTCCATTCTGGTCATTGTTCTTGTCTAAGAGTATTATGGCTGGTTGTTTGTTTACCTCTTTTTGAAGCTTTCATGGTACATCCTAGTTCTATGATGTACCATGAAAGCTAATCCTCAGGAGGAAGCATTCATATCAGTTCTATCCCAAGTCAAGGGCCCTGTCTCTGAACTGCATGCCAAACACTCAGTGCTCATTATCTCATGGGTCTTGGAAGAGAACATAAACTGTCATTGTACTTGGAGAGTAATCATTGGTTTCCGAGCTGCGTGGACCTGAATAACAACACAGAAACAGTATTAATTACAACACTTCTTACCCAATGACTCAGATGTATTTATAACTAGCTCTTATATCTTGAATTAACCTATTTCTATTAATCTGTTTATCTCCATGAGGCTGTGACCTAAAGAATTCTGGGCATCTTTCTTTTTCAGCAGCTACATGGTGTCTCTTTGACTCTGTATACTCTTTCTCTTTCTCTGTTCTGATTTCCTTCCTGGCTTTACTCTGCTAAGCCATTGGTCAAAACAGTTTATCAACCAATGGCAATAAAACATATTCAGTGAATACAGAGAGGAATCCCACATCATCTCCCCGTTTCTGTCTGAAAAAAAGTAAGGTTTTAACTTTAACATAGTAAAATTACACATAATAAAAGACGTATCTGATGTGGAATTTCCTTATATATGCTGTGATTACCATTAATGAATAAAGAAACTTGATAAGGCAGAACTTAGGTAGGCAGGGAAAACTGAACTGACTTCTGGGAGGAAGAAGGCAGAGTCAGAGAGACACAATGAAGCCACCAGAGTCAGACATGCTGAATCTTTGTGGCTAAGCCACTGCCACGTGGCGATATACAGATTAATCGATATGAGTTAAATTAAGATGTAAGAGTTAGCCAATAAGAAGCTAGAAATAATGGGCCAAGCAGTGATTTAATTAATACAGTTTCTGTATGATTATTTGGGTCCTGGGTGGCTGGGATGAACAAGCAGTCCTGCACCAACAGGTATCAAGCAAGAATTACAGTTTCAATATTTGATTATGAGTCTAAAGTTTCATATCTAATTCACCTTTTATTCATAACTAAGGAAAAATATTTATAGCAACATGTCTTCAACTCTTTAAAGACCTGAGAAGGGAAATAATATTACTTGAGTAAACATAAAATTCAATCAAGCAACTTCCAAAGTTCTAGAATTGACAGAAACATCTTGCTGCCTGAACAATCATCCAAAGTTCTTCTGTTATGTTGGGGCATTCATCTTAGGTCTATAGACCCATAGTATCAATCAGACTTTTCTATGAAGCAGGAAATTTGAAGATATGTTCTGCCTTATAATGGCAAAATTCATCAGTTGCTTTCTTCTATGTTCTGCAGAATGCCTGGCAGTTTTTTTATGTGAAGAAGGAACACTGAAGAATTTTATCTTCTGCAGACAAGTTCAACAGTCATTTTTCTGTGAGTACTACATGTCCAGTTCTTACTGCACACAATCAAGCAGTTCAGGCAAGATCAGATGATTCCCAAGTGGCAAACAAACTCCATAAGGAACCTCTTCTTGCCTACCATTCTCTTGAAGTAGATTGGTGCTGCCAGGAGCAGATGTGTCTTATCATCATGAAATGTCCTAAGTTCTTTAAAATTTTAAATGCCATATTCTGTAGGTCTTTGTAAGGTTTGAAAAATATCTATCCATCTGAAATATATATCTGTAGTTGTAGAAAACCTAACTAACATGACTACTAGTTTGACTATTGTAGATGACTACTATTTACTAATCTGTACTTCTTAACTATCCATAACATTTTTAAATGAGCTGCACCAACATAATACCTTAAGCGAGAGCAGAAATACATATATACAAGGTAACAAAATTAACCTTAAATTTTTATCAACAGACCAAGATCCATACCAATACAAAACATTCATCTTTATATCATATTGCCCTTTTTTCCTTATGAAAGACCTTGATTGTGACCATTAACAATTTATAATCAACCTCCTTTAAATGAAAAAGAAAATTATTAACAATATTTGGGAATTTGGGTATAGTTCTTGAGACAACTTCCTGCTGATTGTTGAGCAAAGTATTCTTAGGGTTCACAAAGACATTTTGGGGTATCTTGTTCCATCAAGGCACATTAACCTGGAAGGAATCCACAAGTTCTCATCTTCTGTGGAAACAAAAGCAGAACCTCTTTTCCAAACAACATAACCTCAGACTTCAATTTTGAATTCAAGATACCTTTATATTGGTTTAATTTAGTATCTCCCAGAATCAAATGTCTCTCCGCAGTCCAAAAATTCAAATAAAACTCAATAATATGCATAATCTAGTCTCACTATGGATTTTCCATCTTTACATGGCTTATTTTTATGCTTTTTATTATTTTATCTTTACTCCTTTAATCTATGACTGTTTGTACTCTTTTATATTACTTTCACTATCTTTTTAAATATTACTTCTCTTTATTTATAACTGTCAATACTCATTTTCTCTCTCTTCCAATCCTATGTACATTTTAAAACACATCGTGTCTCATTTAGAGGTCTTTTATATCTGAATCTGACCTATTGTGTATCTGAAATCCTTTTCTGACAAGGAGCATTGTAAAATGGTAAGCAGTGTGGTTGTGGCAGCCCTGGATGATGACTCCACCACTCTTGGCCTTTCAATATTGTTGAGGTATGCTTACCACCAGCTCTGGGACCACTGGGTAGCAACCAAACTGACTACCTCCACTCTGGGTAGGAACATATAGCACATAAACCCTTTTTATCTGAGTAAAAGCTAAATCTGCCATGAAGCACACTGTGTGCCTGGCAAATATCTCTGTGTATGACATTGGAAATCTGCTATGCTCTCCTGCCTGTGTACACCTAGCAGATCGAATCTGGCCAGTTGCCACGGCAGAGATATGGCATGCTCTCAGCTACTTTCTTCCTAACCCTGAGTGGGTGTACAAAGACCCGAACCTGAAATGTGTGGCAGGGCATGAGTGTGAGCCTTGTGTTGGGCACCTTTTGTAGTCAGAGACTGCTTGTTTAATTCTCAGTCACCCAGACCTAAATAATTATACAGAAACTATATCAATTACAACACTGCTTGGCCAGTGACTCAGGTGTATTTCTAGCCAGCTCTTACATCTTTAATTAATGTATTTTTATTAATCTGTTTATTGTCATGAAACTGTGACCTACTGGTGAAGGTTCTAAGCATCTTTCTCCTTTGGCATCTACATGGTATCTCTTTGACTCTGCCTACTCTATTCTCTATCTATCTATCTATCTATCTATCTATCTATCTATCTATCTATCTATCTATCTATCTATCATCTCTGTTCTGATTTCCTGCCTGGCCTTACTCTGTTAAGCCATTGGTTGAAACAGTTTCTTTATTAACCAATGATAATAAAATATATTCACAACATACAGAGGGCAATCCCACATCATACTACTTTACTAAATCAACATAAACACTTATATTTATAACCACAGGTAAGTGTAGTCTTCATCCCTCATAAAAGAAACTTCTCTTTGCAACATACAGAGACCATTTCAGAAAACTAAACAAAATGCAAAGTTGTGGGGTTCACGTTTTAATGTATACCTCTATGAATCACCCCACACCTAAGGTTCAGGGAAAATTGCAAAGGGGTATGTAGGAGGATTGTAAGAGTTGGAAGTTTGGGCAGTTGCTGGGAAATTGTGTCTACTAATATCATCAGAAGCTACACCCATAAAGTCTCACCAATCTAGTGTTGCTGCCTAAACATGGGCTGAACATGGTCAGAAATACAGTCTAAGTGGGCAGGAGAAAGACCATAAGTTCTCAAAGACTACACAAAGTTACAGGGAACTAAGGAATGCTGAAAGGTGGGTAAATAGTCTTCCCCCATGGAAGAGCACACCAATTGGTTGTCTAATAATAAACACACAGAAAAATAACATTATATAACTCAACTGGTTCTATTTGTGAATACACATGTATATACATATATGTAAATAACAATAATGAATAAAAGACATCAGAAATTTGAAAGAGAGCATTGGGGAGTGTATGCCAGGAATTGAGGAGAAGAAAGGGAAGGGGAAATTATGTAATCCTATTATAACCTCAAAAATAAAAGAAAAAGTTAATAAAAATAAAGATTAAAAAGTGAGCTATGTGTTACCATAGGATAACTCTTGGAATCAGCTGAAATTCTTCAAGAGTCAACACATGTCTTAAAGGTCAGCTCTACACCTTGATAGGGTTATCACTCCAAAGTTGTTACATCAGAAGCTATCCACTTTTAGCCAGTTACTAATTTGGAAAATACATCCTTGAAACCCATTTAATTCAATTTTTAATGTTAAACTATCTTGGTCAGTCATTTCTGTCCAGAGAAAAAACTAGGACTCTGTCAAGATGATGTTCTCCATATGGTAGCAAGTCTACTAGACTAAATTTGCCTATACAAAAACCATTGTTTCCAATTGGCCTATTTGATATCAGAAGTTGATTGCTATAGAATATTCACATTAGCATTTAGAAGGAGCTATACTGTCTTCTTGCTAGCGACAGGAATATTAAGCATAATGAGATGGAACAGCTTGTCTCATGTCTCACAGGTAATAAGCACAAGGACCTGGATTCTAAGTAGTCACTATCATCCTGTCATGCTCTACCTAATACTCCAAGACAATTAAACTTTTTTTCCTAAACTATAGATGTGTTTCATCAGTCTTCTGCAACCCCCTCTTTCTGATTCACGCTATTATCATCTTATACTTGAATCAGTGTAATTGTCTGTGAGCTACTCTTACTTCTGATTTTACCCCTCTTACAATCATCCTCCAGACAGCCAGGCAGACTGCCAAAACTGTCTTTGGGTGTTTGGATTATATCCTTTACTGATGAACCTTTCAGTGGTGATCTACTGAGTATACAATTTAAAAATGAAGTAAAAATAAAACTCACATTTTCCACATTAATTCAGTCATTTCTCTAAATTAGGCCTTTGCTAGTTTTCCAAGTTTAAAACTTAATAATAATCTCACATAATCCTTTCTATCTACATTCAAAATATTGACATTCATTTCTTCAAATATGTAGGTGGTCTTTTTAAAATAACACATTGGGTCTCAGAAGTTCTTGATACTAATCAATAAAACATTTAAGATACAAAAAAGTATAGAGAGGGCCGCTTGTTTGTTTCTGGCCTCCCAGAAGCTCATATGAAATAATCACACAGAAACAATATTATTTAAAATACTGCTTGACCCATTAGCTCTAGCTTCTTATTGGCTAACACTTAGACCTTAATTTAACCCATTTCTAGTAATCTGTGTATCATCACGTGGCTGTGGTTTACTAGGTAAAGTTCCCAGCATGTCTCTGGTGGGGCTACATGGTTTCTCCCTCACTCTGCCTTCTTCCTCTCAGCATTCAGTTTAGTTTTCTCCACCTAGCTCTTCTCTGCCCTATCAGGCCAAGCCAGCTTCTTTGTTCCTTAATGGCAATAACAGCACACAGAGGCGAATACCACATCAAAGAAGAAGGTATATAAACCACATTTTATTTGAATTTCCTACTTCCTAAAACATGCCCATAAATCTGACTAAATCTCTGAAATCCATGGCTTTTTATATTTAGGTCCTGACAAGGAATTCTGTATATTTCCATTTTTTCTGTGTTTCTCTTTGTTTATAATTACTGTTAAGTTTATATTCCCAAGGTTTTAGTACATGCCTTTGATTTTTGCCAGATACAATTTTAAAAACTGAGCTTTTTTATGGGTTTTATGTATGCATATAAGTGTCTCAGGTACTCTTGGATTCTGCATTGCTTATATGTCCTGTCCTATGCCTATCAGCTTCACTCTCTTCTGACATTTGGTACCTCTAGGTAAAAACAGGCTAAGGGGACTATGTTCAATCTGCATGCCAACTACAGAATTATTTGCTATCTTTTATATACTTTCTTTATAGACAGGTTTTTAATGTCTCTGGAAATTATGAACCTTGTTGTTAACACCTGTGAAAATGATTAGCAGCTATACATGGCATCTATTAACTTTTACATGAACAAATCCTTTTTGTCCTCACATGTTGGACAAGAGCTTTCTCTGAAAGTCGTCAAATGTTCTGATTTTATGGGTGATATTATGGTTCAATATAAGAAGAATCTTTTGTCATTCTCTTTATCAATAGTTCCTCATATTATGTAAAGGGATCCAAATAGATCCCCAATTCTCTCCTTTCTTTCCTTTTCTCTCTTTCATGGTGCAGGCAATTGAATCCTAACTTGCAAATTCTGAGCAGACTTCTACAGAACACCTTATTTTCAAAACTCAGGAACAGGAGTTAAGATGCTGGTCTATGTCCTTGACAATGTCACATATGGTCTGGAGTTAGAGAAGAACTAAGTTTAACCCAGGAGACAGGGCACTTGGCCTGTTGCTCTACCATAGTTCTCTCACACTTAATTATGCTCTAACTATTCACATCAGATTTGAGCATCTGCTTATCTGTGTTCCATTATCCACACGTCTAGATTCTACAGAGAGTGAAGAGCTCAATATTTAGCTTGCTTGTTTCTCCCTAATTTTTCAACCTTTGTTCAGATTGTAACCTGATGCCCTCATAGCCAGGAGATACTACCATTATCCACATTTTCAATATATGCTGAGTTCTTTTTTTTTTTTTTTACTTATTTATTTATTTTTATTCTTTTTTAATTAAAATTTCCACCTGCTCCCCATTTCCCATTTCCCTCCCCTCCTCCCAAATATTGCCCTCCCCCCACTTCCCTCCCCCTATCCCCACTCCTCTTCTCCTCCCCCCACTCCATTCCCCCTCCCTCTCGATACTGAAGAGCAGTCCAAATTCCCTGCCCTGCGGGAAGACCAAGGTCCTTCTATCTACGTCCAGAAAGGTGAGCGTCCAAACAGGCTAAGCTCCCACAAAGCCAGTTCATGTATTAGGATCGAAACCTAGTGCCATTGTCCTTGGCTTCTCATCAGTTTTCATTGACCGCCATGCTCAGAGAGTCCGGAATCAACCCATGCTTATTCAGTCCCAGACCAGCTGGCCTTGGTGGGCTCCCAATAAATCAGTTCCACTGTCACAGTGGGTGGGTGCATCCCTCGTGGTCCTGATTTTTTGCTCATGTTCTCCCTCCTTCTGCTCCTCATTTGGACCTTAAGAGCTCAGACCGTTGCTCCAAATTGAGACTCTGTCTCTACCTCGATCCATCGGCAGATGAAGGTTCTAAGGTGATATGCAAGATATTCATCAGTATAGGATAGGGTCATTTCAGGTTCCCTCTCCTTAGTTGCCCAAGGTACCAGCTGGGGACATATTCCTGGACACCTGCGAACCCCTCAAGAGTCAAGTCTCTTGCCAACCCTAAGATGGCTCCCTTAGATAGGATATATACTTCGCTGCTCCCGTATCCATCCTTCCTATATCCCAACCATCCCAATCCTCCGAGCTCCTCCCATCCTCCCCTTCTCATATTTCTCATCCCATTTCCCCTTTGCCCCATGCCACCTCACCCGCAAGTTCCCAGTTTTTGCCCTGCAATCTTGTCTACTTCCCCCTCTCCATGCAGATGACTATATGATTTTCTTTGGGTTCACTTTCTTATTTAGCTTCTATAGGATCACACATTATATGCTTAATGTCTTTTATTTATGGCTAGAAACCGATTATGAGTGAGTACATCCCATGTTCCTCTTTTTGAGTCTGGGATACCTCACTCAGGATAGTGTTTTCTATTTCCATCCATTTGCACGCAAAATTCGAGAAGTCATTGTTTTTTACTGCTGAGTAGTACTCTAATATGTATATATTCCACACTTTCTTCATCCATTCCTCCATTGAAGGGCATCTAGGTTGTTTCCAGGTTTTGGCTATTACAAACAATGCTGCTATGAACATAGTTGAACAGATACTTTTGTCATTTGATGTGGCATCTCTTGGGTATATTCCCAATAGTGGTATTACTGGATCTTGGGGTAGGTTGATCCCAAATTTCCTGAGAAATCGCCACACTGATTTCCAAAGTGGTTGCACAAGTTTGCATTCCCACCAGCAATGAATGAGTGTGCCTCTTTCTCCACAACCTCTCCAGCAAAGGCTATCATTGGTGTTTTTGATTTTAGCCATTCTGACAGGTGTAAGATGGTATCTCAAAGTTGTTTTAATTTGCATTTCCCTTATCGCTAAGGAGGTTGAGCATGACCTTAGGTGTCTTTTGGCCATTTGAATTTCTTCTGTTGAGAATTCTCTGTTCAGATCAGTGCCCCATTTTTTTATTGGGTTCATTAGCATTTTAAAGTTTAGTTTCTTGAGTTCTTTATATATTTTGGTGATCAGACCTTTGTCTGTTGCAGGGTTGGTGAAGATCTTCTCCCAGTCAGTGGGTTGCCTTTTTGTCTTAGTGACAGTGTCCTTTGCTTTACAGAAGCTACTCAGTTTCAGGAGGTCCCATTTATTCAATGTTGCCCTTAATGTCTGTGCTGCTGGGGATAAACGTAGGAAGTGATCTCCTGTACCCATATGTTGTAGAGTACTTCCAACTTTTTCTTCTATCAGGTTCAGTGTGTTCAGACTAATATTGAGGTCTTTAATCCATTTGGACTTGAGTTTTGTGCATGGTGATAGATATGGATCTATTTTCATTCTTCTACACGTTGACAACCAGTTCTGCCAGCACCATTTGTTGAAGATGCTCTCTTTTTTCCATTGAATACTTTTAGCTCCTTTATCAAAAATTAGGTGTTCATATGTTTGTGGGTTAAAATCAGGGTCTTCTACTCGGTTCCATTGGTCGACTTCTCTGTTTTTATGCCAATACCAAACTGTTTTCAATACTGAGGCTCTGTAATAGAGTTTGAGGTCAGGGATGGTAATGCCTCCAGACGATCCTTTATTATATAAGATTGTTTTGGCTATCCTGGGTTTTTTGTTTCTCCATATAAAGTTGATTATTGTCCTCTCAAGATCTGTGAAGAATTTTGATGGGATTTTGATGGGGATTGCATTGAATCTATAAATTGCCCTTGGTAGAATTGCCATTTTTACTATGTTGATCCTCCCAATCCAAGAGCAAGGGAGATCCTTCCATTTTCTGGTATCCTCCTCAATTTCTTTCTTCATTGACTTAAAGTTCTTGTCAAATAGATCCTTTACTTCCTTGGTTAGGGTTACCCCAAGATATTTTATGCTATTTGTGGCTATCGTGAAGGGTGATGCTTCTCTGATTTCCATCTCTGCTTCCTTATCCTTTGTGTATAGGAGGGCAACTGATTTTTTGGAATTGATCTTGTATCCTGCAACGCTACTAAAGGTGTTTATCAGCTGAAGGAGTTCTTTGCTGGAGTTTTTGGGGTCGCTTATGTACACTATCATATCGTCTGCAAATAATGAAAGTTTAACTTCTTCCTTTCCGATTTGAATCCCTTTGATCCCCTTATGTTGTCTTATTGCTATTGCTAGAATTTCAAGCACTATATTAAAGAGGTATGGAGAGAGTGGACAACCTTGTCGTGTTCCTGATTTTAGTGGAATAGCTTTGAGTTTCTCTCCATTTAATTTGATGTTAGCTGACGTCTTGCTATAAATAGCTTTTATTATAGTTAGGAACGACCCTTGTATTCCTAATCTCTCTAAGACCTTTATCATAAAGGGATGTTGAATTTTGTCAAATGCTTTTTCAGCATCTAATGAAATGATCATATGGTTTTTTTCTTTCAGTTTATTTATATGATGGATTACATTGATAGATTTTCGTATGTTGAACCAGCCCTGCATCTCTGGGATGAAGCCTACTTGATCATAATGGATAATTTTTCTGATGTGTTCTTGGATTCGGTTTGCCAGTATTTTATTGAGTATTTTTGCGTCGATGTTCATGAGTGAGATTGGCCTGTAGTTCTCTTTCTTGGTTGTGTCTTTGTGTGGTTTTGGTATCAGAGTAACTTCAGCTTCATAAAAGGAATTTGGCAATGACTTCTCTGTTTCAATATTGTGAAATACATTAAGGAGTATAGGTATTAGGTCTTCTTGGAAGTTCTGGTAGAATTCTGCATTGAAGCCATCTGGACCTGGGCTTTTTTTGGTGGGGAGGTTTTTTATAACAACTTCTAATTCTTCGCGACTAACAGGTCTATTTAGATTGTTCACCTGGTCCTGGTTTAACTTTGGTATATGGTACTTATCTAAAAAAGTGTCCATTTCTATAACATTTTCCAATTTTGTGGCATACAGATTTTTGTAGTAAGATGTAATGATTCTCTGAATTTCCTCTGAGTCTGTGGTTATGTCTCCCTTTTCGTTTCTGATTTTGTTAATTTGCGTATTCTCTCTCCGCCGTTTGATTAGTTTGGATAGGGGTTTATCAATCTTATTGATTTTCTCCATGAACCAGCTTTTTGTTTCATTGATTCTTTGGATTGTTTTCTGTGTTTCTATTTTGTTGATTTCAGCCCTCAATTTGATTATTTCCAGTCTTCTACTTCTCCTAGGTGAGTCTGCTTCTTTTTTTTCTAAAGCTTTCAGGTGGGCTATTAAGTCTCCAATGTGTGCTTTCTCCGTTTTCTTTAAGTGGGCACTTAATGCTATGAATTTTCCTCTTAGCACTGCTTTCATAGTGTCCCATAGGTTTGAGTATGTTGAGTCTTCGTT
Source organism: Chionomys nivalis (assembly GCF_950005125.1). Lineage (NCBI taxonomy): Eukaryota > Metazoa > Chordata > Mammalia > Rodentia > Cricetidae > Chionomys > Chionomys nivalis. The sequence continues at coordinate 34,957,831 of NC_080107.1, read as the reverse complement.
TTCATTGAATTCAAGAAAGACTTTAATTTCTTTCTTTATTTCTTCCTTGATCCAGGTGAGGTTCAGTAGTTGACTGTCCAGTTTCCATGAGTTCATAGGCTTTCTGGGGATAGCATTGTTGTTGAATTCTAACTTTAATCCATGGTGATCTGATAAGACACAGGTGGTTACCGATATTTTTTTGTAACTGTGTAAGTTTGCTTTGTTACCGAGTATGTGGTCTATTTTCGAGAAGGTTCCATGAGCTGCAGAGAAGAAGGTATATTCTTTCCTATTTGGGTGGAATGTTCTATAGATGTCTGTTAAGTCCATTTGATTCATTACCTCCCTTAATCCTCTTATTTCTCTGTTAGGTTTCTGTTTGATTGACCTGTCCATTGGTGAGAGAGGAGTGTTGAAATCTCCTACTATTAGTGTGTGTGGTTTGATGACTGCCTTGAGTTTTAGTAACGTTTCTTTTACATAAGTGGGTGCTTTTATATTAGGGGCATATATATTCAGGATTGAGATTTCATCCTGGTGAATTGTTCCTGTTATGAGTAAAAAATGTCCATCTCCATCTCTTTTGATTGATTTTAGTTTGAAGTCAACTTTCTTAGAAATTAGTATGGCCACACCTGCTTGTTTCTTAGGTCCGTTTGCTTGATAAACCTTTTCCCAGCCCTTTACTCTGAGTAGATGTCTGTCTTTGTGGTTGAGGTGTGTTTCTTGTAAGCAGCAGAATGTTGGATCCTGTTTTCGTATCCAATCTCTTAGCCTGTGCCTCTTTATAGGTGAGTTGAGTCCATTGATATTAAGTGATATTAATGACCAGTGGTTGTTAACTCCGGTCATTTTTCCTTTCTTTCTTTCTTTCTTTCTTTCTTTCTTTCTTTCTTTCTTTCTTTCTTTTCTTTGGTAGTAGAGTTTGTGTGTTTCCCTTCTTCAAGTTGTGCTGGTGAAGGGTCTTTAGATGTCTGAGTTATTGTGGGCATTGTTGGACTCTTTGGTTTGTGATTTTCCTTCAATTACTTTCTGAAGGGCTGGATTTGTGGCTACGTATTGTTTAAATTTGTTTTTATCCTGGAAAACTTTGTTTTCTCCATTTATAGTGAACGAAAGCTTGGCTGGGTATAGTAGTCTGGGCTTGCATCCATGGTCTCGTAGTTTCTGCAGTATATCTATCCAGGACCTTCTGGCTTTCATGGTTTCCATAGAGAAATCAGGTGTAAGTCTGATAGGTTTACCTTTATAGGTAACTTGACCTTTTTCCTTTGCAGCTCTTAATATTCTTTCTTTATTCTGTATGTTTTGTGTTTTGATTATTATATGACGAGGAGATGTTTTTTTTTGATCCAGTCGATTTGGTGTTCTGTATGCTTCTTGGACCTTCAAAGGAATATCTTTCTTAAGGTTGGGAAAGTTTTCTTCTATAATTTTATTAAATATATTTTCTGGACCATTGAGCTGTACTTCTTCTCCTTCTTCTATCCCTTTTATTCTTAGGTTTGGTCTTTTTATTGTGTCCCAGATTTCCTGAATGTTTTGTGATGAGAATTTGTTGGTTATGCTGTTTTCTTTGATGAGAGTGTTTATTTTCTCTATGGTATCTTCAGTGTCTGAGATTCTTTCTTCTATCTCTTGTAATCTGTTGGTGGTACTTGTCTCTGTAGTTCCTGTTCGTTTATTCAAATTTTCCATCTCCATCCTTCCCTCGGTTTGTGTTTTCTTTATTACTTCCACTTCGTTCTTCAAGTCTTGAACCATTTCCCTTACCTGTTTGATTACTTTTTCTTGTTTCTCTTGGTTTTCTTGGGTATCTTTGAGATATTTATTCATTTCCTCTACCTTTTTGTTTGTAATCTCTAATTGGTTGTGGCAGTTTTTCACCTCCTGTTTAAGGTCCTCTATTATTTTCATAAAATTCACTTTTGAGTCGAATTCTTCTAATTCTTCTGTATTAGGGTTTAGACTTCTCATTTCGGGATTCCTGGATCCTGGTGATGTCACGTTGCCTTTCAAGTTGTTGGAGGAATTCTTGCATTGGCGCCTGCCCATCTTTTCCTTCAAATGGAGCCAGGAGAGGCCTGATGTCTTGGACCAGTCTTTGCTGTGACTAACTCTCTAGGTGTATCTCCTCAGTGTAGGGGCAGGAACCGTTCCCTTCCAGGTGAACTCCTCAACACCAAAACATGGATGTGTGGTATTCCAATGACCCGCGTAAAGAAGGCCGAATGCAAGGGGTCGGGCGGGGTCCAGTAGAACACAGGCGACACTGCAGTACAAGCTGGAGGTGCCTGCGCTCCCTTTCGGGGGTTGCTGAGGCCTGCCCACTGCTCTGGTTGGGTAGCCTTAGTGTAGGGGTGTTTGTGCTCTCTACAGGGACCGTCCGCCCCAGGATAGTACACACTCACCCGTCCCGATGAAACTTCTTGGCACCTACACAGGAACTCCTGGATGCCCCAATGAGCCAGGGACTAATGGAAGTAGGGCGCAGGCAGAGCAGGTCCAGCAGATCACAGCAGAGACTGCAGCCCCAGCAGCGGGGGCCCGCGTTCCCTGGCGGGGACCTTGAGGCCTGCCCTCTAGTCAGGGACTCACTGCTCTGGGTTGGTAGCCTTAGTGAAATGGCAGGAAACTGTTCCACAGCTAAGGACCTTGCAGACAAGGCAGGTTTGGGGGTGGGGGCGGGTGTGTAGGAGAGCAAGCCCTGCAGCAGGAGCTGGGGGAGGGGTGTTTGTGCTCTCTACCTGGACAGTCCGCCCCAGGATAGCACACACTCACCCGTCCCGATGAAACTTCTCGGCACCTACACAGGAACTCCTGGATGCCCCAATGAGCCAGGGACTAAGGGAAGTAGGGCGCAGGCAGAGCAGGTCCAGCAGATCACAGCAGAGACTGCAGCCCCAGCAGCAGGGGCCCGCTTTCCCTGGCGGGGACCTTGAGGCCTGCCCTCTGGTCAGTGACTCACTGCTCTGGGTTGGTAGCCTTAGTGAAATGGCAGGAAACTGTTCCACAGCTAAGGACCTTGCAGAGAAGGCAGGTTTGGGGGTGGGGGTGGGGGCGGGTGTGTAGGAGAGCAAGCCCTGCAGCAGGAGCTGGGGGAGGGGTGTTTGTGCTCTCTACCTGGACAGTCCGCCCCAGGATAGCACACACTCACCCGTCCCGATGAAACTTCTCGGCACCTACACAGGAACTCCTGGATGCCCCAATGAGCCAGGGACTAATGGAAGTAGGGCGCAGGCAGAGCAGGTCCAGCAGATCACAGCAGAGACTGCAGCCCCAGCAGCAGGGGCCCGCTTTCCCTGGCGGGGACCTTGAGGCCTGCCCTCTGGTCAGGGACTCACTGCTCTGGGTTGGTAGCCTTAGTGAAATGGCAGGAAACTGTTCCACAGCTAAGGACCTTGCAGACAAGGCAGGTTTGGGGGTGGGGGTGGGGGCGGGTGTGTAGGAGAGCAAGCCCTGCAGCAGGAGCTGGGGGAGGGGTGTTTGTGCTCTCTACCTGGACAGTCCGCCCCAGGATAGCACACACTCACCCGTCCCGATGAAACTTCTCGGCACCTACACAGGAACTCCTGGATGCCCCAATGAGCCAGGGACTAAGGGAAGTAGGGCGCAGGCAGAGCAGGTCCAGCAGATCACAGCAGAGACTGCAGCCCCAGCAGCAGGGGCCCGCTTTCCCTGGCGGGGACCTTGAGGCCTGCCCTCTGGTCAGGGACTCACTGCTCTGGGTTGGTAGCCTTAGTGAAATGGCAGGAAACTGTTCCACAGCTAAGGACCTTGCAGACAAGGCAGGTTTGGGGGTGGGGGTGGGGGCGGGTGTGTAGGAGAGCAAGCCCTGCAGCAGGAGCTGGGGGAGGGGTGTTTGTGCTCTCTACCTGGACAGTCCGCCCCAGGATAGCACACACTCACCCGTCCCGATGAAACTTCTCGGCACCTACACAGGAACTCCTGGATGCCCCAATGAGCCAGGGACTAATGGAAGTAGGGCGCAGGCAGAGCAGGTCCAGCAGATCACAGCAGAGACTGCAGCCCCAGCAGCAGGGGCCCGCTTTCCCTGGCGGGTACCTTGAGGCCTGCCCTCTAGTCAAGAACTCACTGCTCTGGGTTGGTAGCCTTAGTGAAATGGCAGGAAACTGTTCCACACCATATGCTGAGTTCTTAATTTAATTTTCTTATTGTCCATGTGTCTCTTTCCGCCACCTGCCTCTCTGTGTGCATGTGTGGGAATGTCTGAGTGTGAGTATGAGTTTTGTGGTGGTCAGAAGACAATTTTTATGAGTTGGTTCTCTTTATCCAATGGGTTCTGAAGATTGAACCTAGGTCGTCATGCTTACATAACCTTAGTTAGTTACAGTGCTGTGAAGAGACATCATGACCAAGGAAACTCTTCAAAACTAAAGCATTCAATTGAGGCCTTGCTTACAGTTTCAGAGGGTTATTACATTATCAGCACATCAGAGGATATGCATGAGGCAGAGACAAAGTGAGATTGGGCCTGGAATCAGCTTTGAAAACCTCAAGACTCACTCCCAGTGACACACTTCTTCTATTAAAGTCATATGTCCTAATTCTTCTCCAATAGTTCCATTCCCTGATTACTCAGCATTCAAATATGTGAATCTATAGGGGGCATTCTCAATTAAACCACCAATACATATCAGGTGCTTTGACCTTCTAAGCCTTCTCACCAGTTGATATCCTAAAATTTTCTGTTTCTAGAAGTATTCATTTGTAACCTACAATCATCAAAGTAACCATTGCTTCTAACGTACAGTGCATTAATTACTACAGTGACGCTTTACAGGAAGCTATGGTAACAGCATCTCCTCATGTCCTTGAAGCCCATTAGAAATTTGACCTTTAATCACCAAGTCATTCCTATGATAATCCCAGGACTGCAAATGTGACCTTTCGTTTCTGAGGAAATCTACTTCTCATAGAATCGGGAGTCTTCTCATTTCTAGGTCCTATGAAGTTTGCTTGAATAAAAAGCACCTTTTGGAATGAGGAGTTGGAATAGAAAGTTCTCATCCCTGTTTACTTAGTAAAGTAATGCTTTTTCTCTAAATTATAGCATTAGGAACAAGTTGTTGACCTAGGGCTTATATTTTTCAGTACCTCTTGCTCTGCATGTTTCTCTAAATGTGTCTCAAACTATTGCACTTGAATATAACAATTTTCTTTCTCATATGGATGTCAATTCACTTCAAGTATAAAATATATCAAAGATTTTGAATAACTTTTTTATATCAAACTTGATCTTAATTTATAGGAAATTCATGAATTTAAACTGACTGCATTCATGGCAAATATCTATAACTCTTTAGCTTTTACAGTTTCTCAGGTACAACTGGTAAGTTCTGAAACACCCCTTTTCTTAGCGTAGGTCCCAAGATGAAGTGAGTACATCAACAATCATCTTCTGTACCTAATGATTATTAATAGGACACCATTATTTATTGTGATACTTATAGATTTTTTTATTGAAAGTGAAGCACTGTTGCAGAAGAATAATTTAATATAAACAAATTACAACATTTAGGTACATTTGTTTCCCCTTTTTAAAGTCACTTCTTGATTGATTTAGTAGTATAGATTTTATATAAGTACTGTATTTACATCATTAACTTCTCCTCCTCTCTCTGACTACACGTAATCCACCCACCTTGTTCCCTCTCAAATCTATGGTCTTTTTCTTTATTATTTTTTTATACATACATACATACATACAAATTACAAACTCATCCTGAGACCAGTCAATCTAGAGTTGCTCATTTGTATGTATTCTTATGAATAAAAACTTTTATAGGAGAGTCAATTAAAATCAATTCTGGAGTAGAATGATCCTCTCTCAACTGTCATTAATTGCCTATAGTTCTCCACCTGGTATGGGGCTTTGTGAGAGTGACCACATCTATGTTGGCATATCAACTGATATTGTCATTTTTCGGATCTTGTTTTGGAAACCATATTGGTGAGGTTTCATTGGTTCAGGTTCCTAACATATGGAAGTCACAATCTCCCACCAAATGTCCTGGTCCTCTGGTTCTAAGAATTTTTGTGCACCCACCTATGCAGAGTTCCCTGATCCTTTGGTTTGGGGCTGTGTTGTATTCCTTGAACTACACAGTCCATAGTCAGTTGTCCTCTTTAATGCCGAAAGGTTGTAGATTGTGATGGTCTCCATTTACTTAAAAAAGAAACTTCTTTGATATGAGGTGAGAGCTTCAGTTATCTGTGAGTATAATGATATGCATTCAAAATGTAGTTAGAAATTATACTTCATTAAAAATGACAGCAATACGTTCTCCTCTATGGTCAATGACTTTGCCTGCCACAAGCTTTAAGCACCAGACATGAATTCCATTCTATTGGGTGACTCTTAAGGTCAATTCAACAGCTGTTGATTACCTTCAAGATGTAAGTATGATCATTACACCTCTGGGAATGTATTGCCACGCTCTTCCCCTTTCACTACCACTACAAAAGAAACTGTAGGCTTCAGGATACATTATAGTTGTAATTGAACTCTATGCTCGCTTTTTGCAAGTATGTTTCTTTTTTAAATTAATTTATGTATTTATTAAAGATTTCTGTCTCCTCCCCGCCACCGCCTCCCATTTTCCTCCCCCTCCCCCAATCAACTCCCTCTCCCTCAGCAGCTCGAAGAGGAGTCAGAGTTCCCTGCCCTGTGGGAAGTCCAAGGACCTACCACCTCCTTCCAGGTCTATTAATGTGAGCATCCAAACAGGCTCCCACAAAGCCTTTATGTGCAGTAGGATCAAAACCCAGTGCCATTGTTCTTGACTTCTCAGAAAAACATATAGTTATCCTCCTGGATATTAACCTTCATCAGGCGATGAAAGGAGACAGAGACCCACATTGGAGCACCCGGCTGAAATCCGAAGGTCCAAATGAGGAGCAGAAAGAGAGAGAGCACGAGCAAAGAACTCAGGACCGTGAGGGGTGCACCCACACACTGAGACATGGGGATGTTCTATTATCGGGAACTCACCAAGGCCAGCTGGACTGGGTCTGAAAAAGCATGGGATAAAACGGACTCGCTGAACTTAGCGGGCAAGTATGTTTCTTGACTCACATGCAGTCTTCCTAAAAATCACTTGTGAAAAGTATTACAAAGTATATGATATAGAAGTCGAAGGGCAAGTATGTAAAAAGGACAGAATTTGCTGGTAGATTATTCTACTGTAAGCAAATAATGGGGTACTGTCATAGATTTGTCCCTTCTGCAGAGATAATTGTGTTTTTAGGATCAATTATAAAGCCTTCAACTCCATCCTAAACTTCAGATGGCTGGAAGGCAGCTAAAACCTGAATAAATAAGAATGTCATAAAAACAGTCAAAAGAAAAATGGATGTTCTTCAGAACAGAACTAACCATCTCATCCATTTTGTCAAAATGAGATAGTTTGGTTGTTTTTGTTGTTCTTGTTGTTGCTGCATCTGCTTTGTTTTGTTTTTTCACTATTGAATATTTCTGGTATAATAAGATGACTGACCCCTGACAGACTTCTGACATGTAGAAACACCTAAAGAACATTCAGATGCCAACTCAATTCTTCATTTGAATATCTCTTCAACTCAGACTTTTCCTTGTATACTTTAACTCAGCAATTCATTTGTTTCTTCAAGTTGGAATTATTTCCTTTCTCTGATAAACCCAGATTAGCTTCTGCTTCTTAAATACATTGTTCTTAAATACATTGAGCAGCATGCATTACAAATCCCACATGATCCAATATGATAATCACTGTTGGTAACACTGTCTACATGTAACCAGAACACTGGATTTTTTTCAATATTTCTGAAAAGTCAGACACGTGCATCTCTCTCCACCCTGTGTCTGAAACTGATGTGAAAATGTGGAATTACATAAATATATTTTACAAGATTATGTGCATCATGATAGAAGATCTCCGCAGTGATTCTCTTCTAGCGGTATTTCTTTATGCATGGTTAGCTTTATATATTCTTAAGTAAATATGTCTTCAAGATATTCATGTTTTATTTGTTGGTCCATCAGTTTCTTATCACAGTTGTAGCAAGATATTTTCTATTCAAGATCAAATTATATAAAGTACCCTTCTAGGAGATGATTTATATATTTTATCAGTTGGAAACCTAAGATAAAACTGTTATTTTTTTTAAATAAAAAGCCATGCAGTGTTTGCTCTTAGATTATTTCATTGTCTATGTTATGCTACAGAGCTATTTTTAATAATTCCCTAGATATTTTAGCTTCCTTTGAAGTGCCTTGAGGACATTAAGGATAGCAAACAGAGGTCTCTGGGAATAATATTCTTATAATACAGATGCTTTTGATTACTCTCAGGTACTGAGTGTGACATTTTAATGATCGATGCATTTTTTCATTTCCATCCCTGTCATCTTCATCCTGACAATCCGCATTCCATCATAACTAACAATTAGTTTTCCCTCAAACCTCAAGAGTACCTCTTGGCTCAGTTAACACTCAACACTCTTCAGATATTAGTTCTGTCGTCATTTCATCCATTTAGAAAAGAAAGTACATGTACTAGACACTACATTTTTACTTTAAAAACAACAACAAAAAAAAGATTTCTAGAATCTTGTCTCTGGTGTGTATATTTTTGTGATGTGAAAAGAATCAGGTAATAGAGAATGGAAAAAACTTTAATGACAGGAGGTAATTAATGATGTGTGGTGGAAGAAATTAAAGATAATATTGGGAGCAAGGGAAAGAAAATATCACAAGATTCTGTGTATCTCTCTCTCTTTGTGTGTGTGTGTGTGTAATATGGATTTGAACTTGGGAGAAGAGAAGCCACATAACTAAGACACTGCAGCTCTTTCCTCTTTAGAGAGATGAAGAATGTGGAGAAACGGAAGAGGTCCAGCTGAGCATCACTAGCAGTATGATTCCACAGGACTGTTGCATAGACTGAGAACTCAGGCACAAATGTTGCATTTAAGTACAGGAACCACTGACAGAGTAGGTAAAGGCACTTGCCTCCAAACTTAAAGATCTGAGTTTTATACCTAGGACCAAACTGGTGGAAAGAGAAAAACCCTCCTACATGTAGTTCTATGACTATGAGAAAAGACAAAGACCAGATAATACAAAGTATTTTGGCAAGATGTGCATTTCTACTTAGAAGTTTTCAGCTGTTCTTACATAGTAATTTAAATGTTGCTTCTATTCTCAAGAAGTTACACTAGAAAATAAACAATATATGAGATTATTAAAGAAAACAAAGAAAATTAAAAAGTTCATGAAAGTATTTAAGTCTCTTAAACAAGAATTCTATGATTCTGGGCAGTAAACAAACATTCAGTCATAAATAACAAAAATAGGAGTTTTGTCAACAATGTTAGAGTTTAGTATGATTAATTTACTAATTAAAATCCATTACTATGACCAGGTGAGAAAGTAAAAAAAAATGACCCCACCAGGTTCATCAAAATTCCACCTGTGGACATAGTAATTTGAGAGAGCTTTGAAAAAGAACATTTGTGGTTAAGCAGGCCATAGTCTGAACAATTCAGCTCAAAGAGTATGGTGAATTGCTACTGGACCATTTTTTTCAGGAAGATTCTCAACTGACTCCACCTCCCAAACTTGGGACCACCAAAGCCATGTTTGAATTGTATGAGTGCCTGGTCACTTGCCACAGACCAAGAATGGAGATTTGAATAAAATGATGTAATTGTTCCTATAACTAAAATTTTAATTAAGGAACACAAATATCTTACTTTTTATGTTATCACATTAGCGATTTGGGTGGAGGCCTTTGATGACTACACTCTCTGCCTGACAGGTACTCTCAGTATCTGTAAAATTCCACAGATATAAGAGAACAGTGGGGCTCAAAACCAAAACTTTTAGCATCTTTGAATTTCCAGGATTCAGTCTTTTGATACCTGGTCTCCTTTTCTTTACTTTCTGATTTTTTTTACAAACTGATATGGACTAATAAGAAGAAGAACTAGAGCTAATTTCTTGGAGCCGTGTCCTATCATAGGTGGAACCTATTATGTAATGACTTTTTTCTTTTTTGATTTTTTGAGACAGGGTTTCTCTGTAGCTTTGGAGCCTGTCCTGGATCTAGCTCTTGTAGACCAGGTTGGCCTAAAACTCAAAGAGATCTTCCTGTCTCTGACTCCCGAGTGCTGGGATTAAAGCCATGTGCCACCACTGCCCGGCCTGCTAACTATTGATTAACAGAAGGAATTCAGTAGTCCGGGTGCCAGTGAAGAAAGAAGCAGTGTATCTCATGCACAGGTTTTGGATTTTCTCATTTACCTTCTAGATGAAGTTTTTAAAAATGTCACTGCATGGGCTGGGGAGATGGCTTATTCAGGAAAGAGCCTGCCATGCATCCAGGAGACCGTGAGTTCCAAACCCCAGGACCCGTGTTTAAAAGGCAGATGTGGTCTTGCATATCTGTAGTGCTAGTGTAGGGCATCAGAGTTTCGGGGAAGCAGATTTTAGGGGGAATGTAACAAACAGGCAAGTTCCTGAACCTCACTGTCCTGCCAGAAGAGCCAAATAAAAAGTACTACTTGGCAAGAGTTTATCTAAGCATTTATCATAGAGAGCAATGGGAGAAGATACCCAGTGTTGATCTCTCATCTCTTTGAACACTCAGATATAATAATTACTACATATACAAGGTTCATCACAAATTCCCACAGAGTACTACTGCATTTTAATTCAACTCAGTAGTCCTGCATTGTGACTCAGCCTTTAAGCTAAGGTGTGTGTGTGTGTGTGACCTAGGAAACCAGAGTTCTGTCTGTATAGAGATAAATAAGTACACAAATGTTTCACTTAACATTTTACACTGTATATTGTAATGCAATTAGATAATGCAGATGCAGAATTTGGCAAGTGCCAAGTCTTCACACATGTTTGGGTCTTGGCAGCTGATTCAGCTCTGGTTCCAGCTTTCTCCATCAGCACTGCTCCGTTTAAAGACTCACCGTGGGGTGTTTCTGAGACCGGGACCTCTGAGTAGCTTTGTGTTGGTTCACATGACCTCTTGCAGCCCTTTTAGTATTCTGCTCGCACTGACAAACTAGGTGCCGACCAACATCAATATGATTTACAGACGCTCAATGGTAAGTAAACCCTGTGGGACAAAAAAGTCCGAATTTCACAAGAAGCAAAAGGGCAACCCATGACTATGGCATTTAACAGACTTGGTTTCGGCTTTTATTAGTAGTGTGACCTCATGGTTGTTCCTTAAACAGCCCCCCTCCCGGTTCTCTTATTTTTCATTTCTAAATGGAGATGATAATATTCACATGCGGTGGCTGCCAGGGATATAACAAAGTAGCCTACGTAAAGTGTAGGGCACGGAGCCTGTCACATTAGAGACACGGGCACAATGACGACTGTTATTACTTGCTACAGGGAAATCCCTTAACACTCTGATTCTGAACTTGGTCACGTTTATTGATGACCCAAATCCATTTGTACTCTGATGTACGCAGACACTTTCAAACTTTATTTCCAGAAGCAGAGCTTCACTCAGGTAATAACTCAGCTAAAGAGATTTTTTTTCTTGAATGAATTATGCTTCTGGTGTGCTAAATTATCTCAAAGCAGTCAACCGTGAAAATTATGTTATGTATTTCTCTTGTGTAACTCGTGTGAAGGTAGAGTTTCTCAAAACTGGTTGCCCAACATTTAATGGGACCCTCCACTGCATTTGATCCAGAGTCAAGCTGTATATAAAAAGCATAAACAGGGAGGCTGGGAAGACTGCTAAGAGGAACAAAACGAAGCAATAAATATTAAAAGGGAAATTTACGGAGGAACCAAAATGAAGCTGCTGGAGGAAGTACTATGTGAAAGGAGAATTTCCTTTGTGTGTGCCAAGATCTAAAATTATGGCACTTCAGTCCATTGAAGTTTTTAATACTCATTGCCGAAATGCGGAGCAGATGTCTCTGTGACCTCTATCTATTTGAACAGCAATGTCAGAGAGAGGAGAGTCATCAACCTCCACCTTGTCTTAGAGAAAGTCCTTAGAACTTTCTGAAAAGTGATTGTGTTACACAGAGACAATGTAAAATTATAGCAAACTGAGAGATAATGTCGTAGTTCATTGTTTCTTAAAATCGGCAGTTAGATCCCGCAACTTTTGCTATCATTGTTTCTAATCTATTGCAATATTAAATGGCATTGCATTCTCCTGTGTCTAAAGGAATTTCAAGATCTCCCATGTAGGGTTGAGCAAACAGTTTAATGGTACAGCGTTTGTCTAGTAAGCACGAGTCTCTAGGTTCAAACCTCCAAACATTCAATGCAAAGAAATTAAGACAGAAAGGAAGGAAGGAAGGAGGGAGGGAGGGAGGGAGGGAGGGAAGGAGGGAGGGAAGGAAGTAGGAACGAAAATAGAGAAAGAGAAGACTAGTTCACCTTAGTCCTCAGTCACCTTGATTTGGAAGTCCCAGGTATTCTCATTCCAATACAGGGCAATACTGTAGATAATAGCATTAGTGTGGGGAGCTCTGCCTTTTCCAATCCCTCATAAACACTATTAAAACAGGACACCATCTGCTTCTCTGTCTCCCTTATTAAACTATGAGAAATTATGCATCCTCTTGTCTGTTGTACTTTGAGCACTAACCATAGCTATTGAACCTGTTCATTAGTGTATTAACTCACCATCCTTTACCTGAATTGCTAGAACCCAATTTTTCAGGTCACTTCCCTCTATGTCTTGCCATGCATCACAACAAATTGATTTTTGCAGGCATAAAAACATGCAGTATTTTTACGCATGTCTCTATTGGTCTTTATAGCTTTGAGTAACCGAGACCCCTTCTTACTTTTACTCTAGTATGAACTTTGTTAATAAGAATGGTTATATTGGGTTGGGAATGCAGTTTTATTGATAGGCCACTCAGACACTGTGTACACAGTAGATCTTCAACACCCATAAACAAGGCATGTCATGGTACATGACTGAAATCCCAGCATTTGGGCATGTGGAGGCAGGAAAGTTCGACATTTCAGGCAAGCCTGGGTTACATGAGATTTTCTCTTGAAAAGAAGCATATAATGCTCAAAATTTCCCACTTCTTTCAACTGTTTCCTATTAATGTTCTATCTATACACTAGGGAATCTCATACATTTTAAAATTTATTTTCTTTAACTGAAATATAGTTATACCATTTCTCCCTCCCTTTAACAGATGTGGGGAAGAATTAACTGGGAAGAGAGAGAGGAGTGGGGCAAATACAGAGGAGCGGGGAAAAGGAGGGATAAATAAATTTGAAGATGTTTGGAAGAGTCCTATAAATATTATTTCATATATCTTTCTCACAGTTTGACATGTTAGATGAATAAATAAATCATACCAATGGGATACCAATGATGGTGGATAAGTCGCTGGATAGCTCAGTACTCTCTCTCTCTCTCTCTCTCTCTCTCTCTCTCTCTCTCTCTCTCTCATGTTTGCACTTCTCAGCATAGCCAAAAGTTTCCCTGTGTCTGCATTATTGGTTAAAAGTCCTTGACCCTAATTAAGTTCAGAAAGGCGGTGTTGTGAATACCATGACATTACTGTTTAACACGCTCTCCTCTATTTGCATTTACAACCATTTACAACTACACCTTTAGGATGTAGGACAAGTACTGGGTGTAAGGAACAGTTTGTACAAACAGAATGCTATCATGTTAACGCTTAATGTGGGTAAAGGCCTCAGATAATCTATTCTAAAGGTTGGTAATGAGCATAAAAATGTTTTAGAAATGTTCGCAAAATTTATATATTATTTAAATAGTATTATAATGTATATTTCTTTTTAAAGGTATTTATTATTTTTTATATGTATATGTACGTGTGTAAGCTTATATGAACTACATATATACAGATATATGAAAAGGTGAGGAGAATGTATCCGATCCCTTCAAACTGGAGTTGTATATAGGTATGATCCACTGTGTGGGTTCTGGGAAATGAACTGTGTTCTCTGAAAGAGCAGTTAGCATTTATTCTTAATCATTGGGTCATCTCTTCAGCCCCCATAAAATTTATTTCTCGTCATTTGCTTTGCCCAGAAAGCTTAAAGTCTTTGACATATTGATGTAAAAACAACACGCCTTAGCTTTCTGTTGTGATCAAATTGGATGGTGTGGACTTATGGGAAGAAATGATTTATTTATGCTATGGGTTACAATCCATTGTCCAGGGGCAGGGACCAAGAGGTAAGAAGGAAACAGAAACCATGAAGAAATACTGCTCACTGACTTGGTTCTGATGGCCTGCTAGTCCACTTTTTTACACAACCCAGGATAATCAGCAGTCCAGTGGTGGCACCACCCTCAGTGGCATAGGCCCTCCCACATCAATCATCAATCAATCAATCAATCAATCAATAAAATGCCACACAGACTTGCCTACAGGACAATTTGTTGAAGTCAAATTTTCCATTGATGTTCCTTTTTTTCAGGTAACTCTAGATTGTGTTGACTAGAACTATCTAACACCCAAAGCAAAACAAGTTATTTATAAACTCAAGTTATAATTTCAAAGAGAAAGAGCAGAAAGTTCTCAGATGGGCAGCATACTCAACTCTACAGTCTTTTATTTTATGAAATTACAATATATTTATACCGTTCTCCCTCTTCCTAGTTCTACCTCCAACACCTTTTGTGAAGCACCCTGCATTTGTTCTTTTTCAGTTGTGGCCTTTTATTCTTTAATGTCCCTAGACAGACATATATACACATAAACACACAAATAAAGTCTTGTCAGTTGTGAAGATATTATTTTTATGTATATGATTTCAGAGCTAACTATATGGTACACTTTAGCAGTAATCAACAGCTTTATAATAAGTCTTAAGACCTGCTCAACAAAAAGAAAGCCATACTTGGTATTGGAAACTTAGCCAATTGTCTCGGACTATTGAGGTAATGTGGTATCCAATCCCACCTGATACAACTACAGCACAATTTCTGTACCTAAGGCTCAGAGGCCATCTCAGAAGAGGGAACAGAAAGACTGTATAAGCCAGATAAAAGGAAGTTTTCTAGAAGCTTGTGCCTCCTAGAAACATCAGAGAAACTAAACCCATTAATTTTCATCAACATAGTAGTGAAAACATAAACTGAACAAAGCTAATGCCAAGGGAAATGCTAGCATGGAAGGGTGAAAGCTTATAGGGACTTAACCATAGACAAAGAGCTGTAAAAAACTGGGGATGATGGGAGTGGAGACATGGTCTTCCCCAGTGAAGAGTTGTCCGGTTGGTAACCTCTTTTGTATGGTCAAGACACAGAAGAGTTACTAAAACCGTCATGTGAATGGACGTATTTAAAATTACAGCCCAGGTCGTATTCTATACAATCAGAAGGGTAATCCATTCCTAACATGTTCAATTTGCAGGATTCAAAAACCAAATATTTTGAAGAGAGTTAGATCAGGGCTGTGATAACTGATCCTTGTATCAGACTTTCCCCAGTTCAGCACTAGCACGTGGGCTTCCTGACAATCACCTCAGTTGTAAGCACATTGAGACTGTCTGTCACATAACAGATCATCTAATTATTTCTGTCTACTGTTCAAACAGTTTGCAACTCTAACACACCAGCAGCTTATGAAGTTATTCTGTTTTTTCTTAGTTCAATCAAGCCCTCCATGGGGCTTCTTGTCTGCCTCCCTTTCTTCTAAGTTTCTTTGAGCATGGTGAATTGTTCTGATCTCCTATTTCTTAATCTGGAATGTGGCAATTATATATTATTTTCTTCCAAGGTAGTCATATTTCTAGCTTATTGCCACCTTGATTTCCAGAGTTCTTGTTCAGTAGGATGCATTTTAAGAGGTAAAATTGCTGCAAACTTTTCTATAGAGAAAGAACACAAAGGATATCCTAACTTGCTAAGTTGACTTCATAGGTTTATTGAATACTATTTAAAGACTGAAGTCTCAATAGCAAATGAAATATAAATATAAGTGTCAAGAAAAGTTTCTCTGCATGCCCATGTTTTAATATCTAGATATTAGAATTCTTCAAAAAAGGATAAAACACTTTGTAAATATTTTATAACTATGGAACCTAACACTGATGAGCAAGTTTGGGCCAAATCATAGGCTAATATGAATTCTGATATCACTTCTAAGTTCTATCTGTATTTTTCTCTTGGTGTGTGTGTAAGCCATTCAAAGGAATTGGAATTCTACTAGGAAAAACAATACTAGCTTACTTTTAACATGCTTTCCAATGTGTAGCACTTATGAGGTGGCATCACAAATATACACATTGAACTATCATTGGAAATAAATCATACAAGTCTGAGTAAGTTCAATTAAAGTTCCAAAGTGACTTAATGATTATACTTACATTTAATTTAGCTAAGTGAGGCATCAGTCCAGAAGTATTCAGTGTTATCTTTCCATTGATAAATTTTGCTACACTGACCGTATTTTTTGTATGTACAATTAAAACTATGATGCTCTAAATAGTGTTAAAAAAATCATAAGATTTAAAATTATGTGTGTGATGGTGGATTGAAAGAAAATGGCGTCAAAGGGGAGTGTCACTACTTCAGTAAAGTGGTTCTAGCCTTAGAGGTAAGGACAGAATAAATGGATTCTGGAATTTGCATCCATGCCTAAAGAAAGCCATTAGGACCAGGCATGTGTCAGACGTGACCCTGAATGGAGGCCTAGCAGAAAGGCTATGGTGTAAAGCTGTGGAGTTGTAGCTTGGATAACCTTGGAGAACCCAAGATGTTAGAGATGCCAGTGTTGTGGGACACCTGCGGAGGAGAACTGCTTAAAGGGGGTGTAACCAATCCACGACAAAGAAGTGTGTTACAATCAACAAAGCTGAAAAGAATTTTGACCACAGGCATGGAGATGATACAGAATTTGGAGTTTGCACAGCTGGTTTTTGCTTTGGTTCAGCATTTCCTTGCTATTCTCTCTTCCCTAAGCTTTAAAACGGTAATGTGTATCCTGTGTGAGTATATGTTGGAAGTATGTGATCTTCTTTTTTAATTTTTAATTTTACCTGAGATTACAGTTAAAAGATGGCCACGAGACTCAGAAGGTCCTTTGAAATATGGAACAAGTTTGAGATTGTTGTTGACTTTGAGACTTTGGAAAATGAACTGAATGCGTATTTGTGTTACGATATGGCTATAAGTCTTTGAAGGTCAGGGAGTGGAATGTGGTGGTTTAAAAATAAAGCTCCCAAAGGGAGTGGCACTATTGGGAGGTGTGGCTTTGTTGGTATGGGTATGACCTTGTTGGAGGAAATGTGTCACTTTTGGGGTGGCTTTAGAGGTTCCTTATACTCAGGATACTGCCCAGTGTCTCAGTCAGCTCCTGTTGGCTGCCAATTAAGGTGGAAGAACTCTCGGCTCCATCACATAGCTGCCTGCACACTGCCATGGTCCTCAGTATAATAATAGCCTGAAACTCTAAAACTGTATATGAGCCACCAAATTGAATGGCTTCTTTATAAGTGTTTCCATAGCCATGGTGTCTCTTCACAGCAATTAAAACACTCTAAGACAGTGTGTTTAAATAACTTGTCCATGTATATGGAATGAAGAAGTCTGTTTCATAATACTTTACGGATGTAATACAGAGTGGAGGGGAATTATTCACCATGGAATTAGCAACATTTTTAATCATTCTGCTCTCAGAAAAAATCTGGCTAAAGCCCAGGCATTTTAGGCCTCCCTTTAAAATGGGAATTGATTCCTGGAAAGAAACCAACTAGGTCTTAATAAAATCCAGTGCTTTGTTGATGAATTCAATTAGTACCCGCGACTGAATACAGGAAAAAAAAATAAACCCATGGTTATGAACAGGGTTCCACAACCTAATAGAGTTTTGCTCTTTGCAATAAAAGAAGTTTAATAGTCTTCTTGATTAAATAAATTGTCAGCCATGAATGAAACCACTTCTTGGAATGAGGTCTGTGACCAAATTTAGTTTATTCAAATCTTCACGCCTTGAGTGGTCCCTGTTGTGATTTCTGTATGCCTGTGAGTTGTTGCTTAGTCCTCTTCCCAGTACTGTCTGAAACAGCTTTCTGCATCGCCTGGGTATTCCGCCTGGATTCTGGGCATAGGACAGTTAATCTGTGTCAATTTGCAGAGTCACCTGGGTTACTTTTCTCCTTGCCTTTTCTCTGCTAATAGTTGCTTGGATAATCAGTGCTGCAGTAATGAGATTTTTCCTTGACAACCTGACTTGCTGGCAAATCCCAAGGACAGAGTCAGGAAAACTATAACATTTTGGGTCTCCAGTATAAGGCACCTTCATAGATTACAAAATGTGATCTCTTCAAGCAAACATGATTGCAAAATACTTGCCCTTTGTTTTGATTATATAAATACTTTCTCTATTAAAATATAAAGTTACAATCTTAAATTAGAAATGATGCAATCATGCAACTGCCTTGAAAAAGGATAAAATGTGTGCAAAAGTAAGAAAATGATCATGCCGGTGAACATGTGCTGTGGAGATACTACAGGGTTATAGAAAAAGCAAGCATAGGCAGTGTGATGAGAGATGAGAGGAGTTCAGACACAATTCACACTTGTGTTTTGACACTGTCCAAAGTTTATTTCTTAAGTGGTTCGTGGTTTGTTTTGTGTTATTATTGCTGTTTTATTTTGTTTCTGCTTCTGAGACAGGTTGCCTCTGTTTAGCTTTGGCTGTCCTGGAAACTTTGAGGAGCAGGCTGGCCTCAGATTCACAGAGATAAGCCTGCTTCTCCCTCCTGAGCGCTGGTATTAAAGTATGCACTACCACTGCCTACTATGATTCTATTATTCAACAACACCTCTTTTCTTTTCCCAGTATGCCTTGTGAAATTTTTGCACAGACACACACGTGCACACGCACGTACATGCACGCACACACACACACACACACACTCGATGCTAAGGAGTGATTTGAGATCAAAGAAAAATTTGACAGAATCAGAGAACTAGAAACAACTAAACAATTTTCAGAATGGTTTTCCTCTCTCTCTCTCTCTCTCTCTCTCTCTCTCTCTCTCCATCTCTTTCTGTATTGTATGTATCTATATTCATTTTTCAAAGCCAGATGAGGATATCAGACTTCCTCTACCATTCTTCACCTTATAGTTTGGAAAAAAAATCAATCAACAAACCAGAAGCTTGCCCTGTCGTGCAGGCTCGCCATTTGATGTGGGACACACCTGTTTCCAGGCTCCAAGTGCTGAGGTTCCAGGCATACATAGACATGCTGAGCTTTCCCATTGATGCTGGGGCTTAGAATCAGGTCCTCTTGCTTTCAATAGTAGGCAATCATCTGTACTGAGCCATGTCTCCAGCTTTCGCTTCTCTTTTTACTTTACGATTATTAAAGAGAACACTATA
Source organism: Chionomys nivalis (assembly GCF_950005125.1). NCBI lineage: Eukaryota > Metazoa > Chordata > Mammalia > Rodentia > Cricetidae > Chionomys > Chionomys nivalis. The sequence continues at coordinate 34,938,464 of NC_080107.1, read as the reverse complement.
TAACATTGGGGGGAAATTTAGAAAGTAAATTTTATAAAGTCGCACATTCGAACACCCCCAAATTCTGCTATCTTGTCTGTATATTGTCCTTTGGCTGTCTGTATCAGTTTGGCAATGCTAACTTCTCATGCAGAGGACCTTCAAGGTTTCATCTTCAGAACCGCTCACCCATGACAAATTAGCACAGCAGGAAGTGAGAGTTTTCTCTGTGTGACTCAAGAGGAAAGATACACATTATTTCTCTGTAATCTGCTGAAGCACAGTTGACTTAATCCCCATGTCGATTTTCATTTTGACAAGATAGATGGCAAGGGAAACCCGATTGCATAGGTTTGCACATCCTATTCCCATTTTCAAGGCATGGGTGGAGAAACCTTCCCCAGCTGATGACATAAAGTGTGCTGTCACTCTCTTTCTGCCGACATACATCTTGGAAATCAGGACCTCTCTATGCCGATGTAAAATCCATTAACTCAGCAGCTGCACAAGAATTTTAAGATTTCAAGGGCAAAGAACTCTAGCTTAGTCACCCTGATTTGCTACTTTAATGACAAGATCAGGCACATGAATGTAAGGGTTTGGTTTTGAAAACCACCTTCCAGCTCTGGAGGAAATAAAACCTTTCAAGAGAGGAGGAGTCTGTCAGTTTTCGTCGCTGATTCCTATGCCTACTGCCTCTGGATGAGCATGCAGGGGTCCATCCCTGCAGTTTGGGGTGGTAAGAACTTATCCATACAGCCATATGTCTCTATGTCCATATGTTCTATTTCATATGTTTATTAGATTTTCATTGGAATTTTGACAACTAAAGAGCTGACATGAACCTATTTGTTTCAGTTATAATTTTCATAAATCTTTGCCTTATTTGAATGAAAATAAAATATGCTTTTAAGTAACCTTTTGATTATAGTGTAGTGAATCATGACTCAAGGAAAACAAAATACAATAGAATTCAAAGCAGCGGGTAATGATTTCATATGTAGAATCATTCCACTGTTCTTTTACTTTATTGAACTGAAGTAAAGCTGAGGAATAGGGCATTTGTTTAATATTATCAAGACCACGATTTTCATTTCTAACTCAAACTCACCCAAGTTCCAAAGAAACAAAAATACAATGGCAAATCCTAAGCTGCCTGCCCCGCCGCTCCACCACCAGCAAACTACTTTTCTAATGAATGACAGGTGTACTAGATTCTGTCCTCTGCAATACTTGAGGCCACCAGCATGTGACCAGGTTTTATAACAGCTCCACGCTATAGTTCTGGCATCATAGCACTTAGATCTTTTACTTCAGGCCACTGCCTGAATCTGTACATTTCTCTAGTCCTCTTACCAGATTTTAATTTAATTATAAAATTAAATAGAGTATGTCTGGATATATGAAGGTGTATTACCCATGAACATGTCCAAGTTACCAATCTCTCATTCAAGTTAAGGCATCAAAATTTATATCTGCTTCGATTAGATAGAGAGACTCTAGGACAACACATGGAAAGATGAAATAAAAATACACCACGACTGGCAAAGTTACAGGATGCAAAAATACAGAAATCTCTTTTCTCTGTCATCTAGTCTCCCTCATCACAGGAACATATGAGCCAATCATGGCGCATATGAACAATGAGACAAATCATGATAAAGTTGCACACACTATTGCAGTCTACATCAGAGCAGAGAAGTGAGTGTCTGAAGCAGAGTGTAGTCATGCCATCTAGAATGTCAGATAGTGGCCTGTAAAATCAGTACTTGCCTGACACAGAAACCCCCACCTACAACATTACCAAAGATAAAATGGAATTCTTGACCATAACATCATATAGGAACTCCAGACGCAGTCTCCCTGCTCACTTGCAAGCCACTTCACCCACCCTATCTCCTGGGGACAGTATGGCATTCCATGACTCCAAAACCAAACCAAGTAGGGACTCCAGAACTAGTCAGTCTGCCTGTCCAACAGCCACTCTACTTACAAGATTATCCTCATATTACGTGTCATCCTAAGACCCTGACCTCACCCAGGGGTGATGACCAGAACCAATTTACTATCTTTATACCAGGATGCACCAGGATTACATGGAATCCTGAACCCCTACCTTAGATAAGGACCTCCACATAACCTCTACTCTACCTACCTCTGACCAAAAACAGTGTGACATTCTCAATTCTGTCCCCATGGATCACAGTCCACCCTACCTCCACTCTAACCTCTGTTCCTGCAACTTAAGGACCACTTAGAGAACCTGGTGAGTTCCTCACTAATTTCTAAATATAACAATGAGAACCTTCATAACCTATAGAAGACTTGCACTTTGGCTAAGAACAGTACCTATCCAAAGCCTGGTTAAGATGACTTCTGACACCCAGTTCATGTAGCGTCATTGGCTTGTCCCAATACTAAACCCCAAGCATCACAATCTGACTGGTTAGGGAAAAGCAAAGACACAAATACCCACTTAACAAGGTGAGAGCAGTTATCAAGTAACACTATCAAAGTCCTAACTCCAGACATCAAGGTCCCATCACAGGAACACAAAAATGTACAAAAAAAGAGAATATATTTCTCCTAGAAATTAAGCATCTTAATGTAATGTTCTCTGAGAAAATCCGCTTAGTTATAGACAATTATTTCAAAATAGCAATTATAAATAACGCTGAAAGGGTATGACCAAATTACTAAATGAAGATCATGAAAGCACTAATGGTTGAATAAAATAATGAAAATAATTCAATCTATAAAATATAATTTAATAAAGAGATAGAATATCTAATGAAGAATCAAAATGAAATGAACCTTAGAACTAAATCTCAGGAATTCATATCAGAAACTTAGAGGAAAGCCTCACCAATAGATTGAATCAAGTCAAAGACAGAATATTAATATTAGGTCTCAAAGACAAGGTAGAAAAATTTATTCACCCAATCAAAGGGAATTTTACGTTAAAAAAAAAAAAAACCCAGGAACTGAACACACAAGAACTCAGGACATTGTAGAAAGAGAAAATCTGTAAATTATGGGTATAGAAAAAGAAGTAGAACGCCAGGTCAAAGACACAGGAGCAATTTTCAAAAGAATCAGGGAAGAAAAATTTTAAAACTAATGGAAAAAGATGACTATCAATATACAAAAGGAATACAGAGCATAAAATAGGACCAGATGAGAAACTCCTAACACATAATAATGAAAACACCGACTGTAGGAAATTCTTCTTTCTATGTGTTGCTTTCATTGGTCAAATAAAGAAGCTGCCTTGGCCTATTGATAGGGCAGAATTTAGATAGGCGGGGAAGACAGAACTGGATTCTGAGAGGAAGAAGGCAGGCAAGGAAAGCTGCCATGAAGTCGCCAGAGTCAGACATGCTGAGTCTTTCCTGGTATGCCATGGCCTCGTGATTGTACACAGATTATTAGAAATGGGTTGAATCAAGATGTGAGAGTTAGCCAATAAGAGGCTAGAGCTAATGGGCCAGGCAGTGTTTAAAGGAATACAGTTTCTGTGTAATTATTTTGGGGCTGAGCTAGCCAGACGGCAGGCATCCTGCCACACTTCTTACTACAACTGACTTAAAGTGACAGATAAAGGCAAGTCCTTCAAAATAACTCTTGGCTTTTCAATGGGTACTTTCTATGTTTAAAGGGCTAAGATTAATTAATGTTCTACAAGTTTCTAATGATTGCAAAAGTCAAACTATTAGTATGCCCAGCAAAAGTATGAATCATAATTGATGGAGAAAACAAAAGTTCCCATTATAGACACAAATATAAGGAGTGCATATCCATTAAGTCACCTCTACAGAGAACACTAGAAGAAATACTTCTGTCTGAAAAGAATATTAAACACTCTTACAAAGCAAAAAAAAAAAAAAAAACCATATAAAATTCCAGTTAACAGTTAACAAATAGAAATTTGTAAAAATGACACCACACATGTACTCACACACCACATGCGTACCATAAACACACACACAAACATGGGCTAAAGTCGTGGGGGGAGCAATAGAAGTTAATAAACATTGTTCAGTAATAATCTCAATATCAAGTGTCTCAAGTCTACCAATAAAAAGAAACAGAATAACAACAGATTAGAAAATATGATCCATTTGGATGTGTTGGCACATGACTCCGAATTTAATCCCAGCACTTGAGAGCCAGAAACAGACTGATCTTTGTGAGTTTGAGGTCATTTTAGTCTACAGAGAGAAAGAGTTCCAGGAAAGCTAGGGATGTCGTCGCACAGCAAAACCCTGTTGGGGGGAAAGTGAAAAAAAGAAAGCAAAAAGCAAGGAAGGAAGGAGGAAAGAGAGAGAAAGAAAAAAAAAGAAAAGAAAATATGAATCATTATTATGCTGTTTCCACAAAACAAAATTCATTATTGATAAGCTCAGCTTTAGGATTAAAGGATGGAATCAGTCCAGGCAAATGCAACTCAGAAACGATCAGACAGAGTTACTCTAATATTTGTCAAAATAAAGCTTAAACCAAAATTAGTCAGAACTAGGGAAGGACATTTCATATGAAATGAAGTTAAAATCCACCAAGGAGCCATTGTAATTCTAAGCATTTACTCACCAAACACAAGAGTACTCAGTTTCATAAAAGGAACACTATTAGATCTAAAAATCACAGTTTGACTCCAACACAGCACTAGTAGATGACATCAACAACCCACTCTTTCCAATAAAAAGAAATCATTTAGACAAAAATGAGAGAGAAGCACTATTTTGTTAAATGACAAAAGGAACCAAATGAAACCAAGAAACATTGACAACTTATCATCTAAACAATAAACAATAAACATTCTTTACAGTAGCTCATTGAAATTTCTCAAAGATCTACCTTCATTTTAGGACATGAATCAAGCCTCAACATACTGGGGAAAATTCTAAACAAAATGGATAAACATACACACACACATACAATATACCAAAATTGAAACAAATAATAATTTGAATATATCCATAAAAACCAATGAGACAGAAATAGTAATTTTAAATCTCCTAATTAACAATATCCCAGGGCCAGATGAATACAACGCAAAATTTTACACACATTAGAAGAAACATTAACACCAATACTGATCAAAATATTCTGTAAAACTAAAAAGGAAGAAACACTTCCAAACCAATTTTAGGAAAACAGAATTACCTAGATACCAAACCAGACAAAAATCAAACAAAGAGAAGTATACATCTGTCTTTTTGCTGAGCACAAACTCAAAACTCTCAATAAGATACTGAATTCAAAAGCATATCAAAAAGATTATCTACCATGATTAAGTCAGCTTCATCCCAGAGATACAGCAGTGCTACAAAATGTATAAATAAATAAGTATTTTCTACCAGAAAAATAAAATAAAGGACAGTAACTGCATGATTATCTCATTAGATGCACAAAAGACCTGTGACACAAGTTAACAGCACTTCCTGATAAGTCATAAATAATATAGAGATACAGAGACAATTTCTTAACATAATAGACACGATAAACAATAAGTCCACTGGTGGCATCATGTTAAACAGAGAAAATCAAAAATCATTTCCAATAAAATCAGGACTAAGACAAGAACATCCACTCTCTATTCCTTTACATTGCAGTGTTTGCAGTATTAGCTATAACAATAAAAGCAGGTGGAGATAAAAAGATACATATGATAAAAATACAAGGTGATATTATGTAAATGTGATATGATTTAATACATAAATAACACTAAAGCTTCCACTAGAAAACTATTATAACACCTAGACACAGATGCACACACACACACACACACACATTTACTAGCCTTCCTGTATATGAATGACAATCATACTGAGGAAGAAATTGAAGAAATGATCCATTCATATAACCTCCAAAGATATGAAATAAATACCTTGAAATAAATCTATTTAACAAAGTGAAAGTGTCATATAATAAAGACTGCAGAAATAAGTAGAAGAAACGTCAAGCTTGAAAACCTCCCTGGCTGATAGATGAACAGAACCTATGTTGTGAAATGGCCAATCTACAAAAAGTAGTATAGACAGTCAATTAAATTTCCAATAAAATTTGAACACAATTCTTCATAAAGCTTCAAAAATTATCTTAAGCTTCATATGGAAATCCAAAAGATCCAGATATCCAAAACAACCCTGAACAATAAACACCTGCTTGACGAATCACCATCCCTAATTTCAAGATACATTATAAGTGCTATAGTAATAAAAACAAGATAGGACTTGAATAAAAGCAGATACGTTGATCAATAAAACAGAATTAAGGATCTAGAAATAAAACCATACCCACAGCCATCTGATGTTTGACAAAGCTACTAAAATTACGCACTAGAAAAAAGATAGCATCTTCAACAAATGGTGGTGGTAAAAGCAGAAACTTTATATAAAAGAATAAAACTAGATCCCTATCTCTCACTCAGCATAAAATTGAAATTGATCAAGGACCTCAATCTAAGACATAATACTCTAAATATAATATAGGAGAAAGTAGGAACGACATTTGAAATTATTGCCATAGGAAAGGAATTTGTGAACGAGACCCTGGTAGTACAAGCATGAAGGTCAACAATTGACAAATGGGACTACTTGAAAGTTAAAAGCTTCTATTAAGGAAATGATACCACCATTCAAGTGAAAATGTAACCTTCAGAATAGGAAAAAATATCATAACCAACTATACCTCTCACACAAAGTTTTAATCTACCATATGCCAATACACACATAGGAACAAACAAACGAAAATTCAGAACATTTGGAAAATGAACAACCCAGTTAAAACTTGGAGCGAGGAACTAAATAGGGTGTTCTGAAAAGATGAAATGCTAATCTCTAAGAAATATTTTTCAAGATTTCCTTTCTCTCCACATCCTTTCTAACATTTGCTGTCAGATTTGACAACAGCTATTCTTTTTCAGGGAGAAGCAGAATCTCACATTTTAATTTGCATTTTCTTAATGCCTAGGGAGACTGGACACTTTTGCAAATAGTTAATGGCCGTTTATGGTTCTTTTATAACCAAGTGTCTATCTCTTCATTAGCCCATTTATTAATTGACAGTTTCATTTGTTTGGCATTTAATTTCTGAAAATTTCTTTGTAAATTTTGAATATTTGGGCCCTGTCTGAAGTGTAGCTGATTAAGATTTTCTTCTATTTTGTAGACTGTTTGCTGTGACAGTTGTTTCCCTCATTCTACAGGAACTTTTTATTTTCATGGAGTCCCATCTGTTGATACTCGGTATGAACCTACTGTGATTATTCTGTTAAAAGGAGCAATATTCAATGATTCCCAATGACATATTGTAATAAGCATAGGTTATATGTTTATTACATATAACCCTCAACAAAGAAGAATCTTCATTCAATAAGTGGCTTATCACAGAGATGTTCAGTTTGCCAATGTGCAGGAGTAAGACTTCACAGTGTTCAGCCCTATATCAAGTTGTAAGATCTATGACCAAGATTCAAGATCATGATGTTAGATGGAGTGGAAATAACTTTGAGAGGTTACGGTAGATGACTACAAGGAAACAGTATTTTCAGTTACTCATTTGAACCCATAGTGATTGTAATTGCATGCATGAGAACTATGCAAGCTCAAGACAGACAAACTCCAAGCACGGATGAGGAATGGTATGCAGGTCCCAACTCTACCTGAGGAACTGTTGGCAATAATAGCCACCATGAGAGGGAAAGACCATACTCTTTAAGGGTGTGACCCCTGGCAGGTCTACCACTATTCACGAGAACCCCACATCCAAGAGTATTTGAACAACACAAATTAGACCTGCTAGGTTTAGAAAAAATAGGGAGCGAGAATGAACTTGAGTTTTAGAAGTAGGAGTGAAATTTAAAGGAGTTGAAATTCAATAAGATATATTGTGTGAAATGCTTAAAGGATTAATAAAATTATATTTTGAAAGTATTTGGTTGAGAAAATAGAACTACAATGCAATTAGGAATAAATGTAATTTATGGAAACATTGTAATACATTAGCGTTACAGTGAAGCTTCCAGCATAGTAAGATTTACTATACCACAAGCTTACTCAATGTCAATATCATTAATAATTATGAAGAGGGTTTAAATGAGGTTAAATTTCTTACTATACTTATAGCCATATAGCTCAGAGTAATGGATGATGTTTTTATTTCCATAATCTCATTCCCTGCATCAGATGAACTAGCCCCAAGTCTTGGTTAGAAAGAGAATTCAGCATTCTAGGTTGATCCTCTGCTGCTATAAACAAACCGCTCATAGGCCTTCATCATCAAACTCTTAATCCTCCAATAACAGAAAAGATGAAAAAGAATTCAGTACAGCTTACCAATATTCTACAAAAACTGTAGACCAGGTCCTAGTTTTCCCCAGAACACTAGCTTTTCTGAGTCCAACATAACAAAGACGAGTTCTCCAATTCTCTGAATACGTTCTTGGTTTTTGAACATTTGAGTTCTGCAGCATTTCTGACTTTTCCCATAACAATACAAATGGTATGTTTGTCAAGAACTAGAAAACTAATCACAGATTTCACTTGAATTTCACACAGTCTTTTTCTATATTTCTTTTTGTTTGTTGCTTCAGGATTATATCTAAAACGCACTATTGCTGCCTTCCTCATGCAAATAGTCTTAATTTGTGGCTTTCATTGTCAGTTATAATTTTTCATTGGGTTGTGTATCAGTATAACGTTGGTAAATTTGGACTTTCTGCTCATAAATGTCTGGCTTTCAATTTTATTTTTGTCCTTATCTGACAACAAAGTGTGAGGTCATTCAGTCTTTTTCAAGTCTGTAAAATTAACAGGAAAAACCTATCAGTGAAGGCTGTAACTGGAAGCTTGAAACTGGCTAATAGATGCTCCAGCGTGTGACCTGGGCCTCATTGTATACTAACGTGCACATCTCTAAATAAAGACAGGAGATTCTCGTAAGACACAGAAACATAGAATTGTATGCAAAGCTCCATGTTATGGAGCGCGCATGTGAACAACCAGAGTGTGCCAAGGACCCAACTGCTTTCTTAATTTGTCACAATAGTCTCATGTTCCATGAAGCTTTGATAATCTTCTCCAACCAGATTCCTCCCACAGAAGCTCAATACTTTCAATATAATGTCCTGCTTCTGCCACGATCCACATGTTCATGTCCGGTTACTTTTTCTAGAACACCAGAAACTAGAGCCAGCCCAAAGGTGGCAACTAAAGCCTGACACCTCCTGATTCAAAACCATCCAGCAATCTAACCTCTCTAGATCTTTATATAGTCTAAAAATAACTTGGTATAGTCTAAATATAACTAAAAAAATAATGATTATGGCAACCCATTAGTTGCTGTGCTGTTCCAAACAAGGAAATAAATTTGGCATTTAATGATTGTTAGTTGGTGATGAAGGCTGTTTCTTTTGTTTCTGGCCTCTCTGACTGGAAATAATCATACAGAAACTATATTATTTGCAATACTGTTTAGCCAATAGCTTAAGCATATTTCTAACTAGCTCTTACATTTTAAATTAACACATCTCCATTAACCTGTGCATCACCACAAGATCATGGCCTACTGGCAAAGATTCATTAAGCTCAGGCAGAGGCATCTGTCTCCTATAGTGGCTACATGGCTTCTCATTCACGCTTCTTACTATCTCCCAGCATTCAGTTTAATTTTCCCATATAGCTTGATTCTATTAATCCACCAACCAAAACAACTTCATTCATTAACCAATAAAAGCAACACATATACAGAAGGATGTCCCACACCAGTTAGTATGCACTGTGTTTGGTTAAAATAAAGGGGGGGGGTAAAAGAAAAAAGATGTCACAGGTTTAAAACTATGACACAATAATGGCAAAACATTTTGTGCTTCCAATTAATATCAAGTGTGTAAGGGAATTTCTAAAGGAAAGCTTTTCTATCCATATGTTGAGGAATGGGAAGGACTTGGGTAGATGAAATAGGGTACCTTAGGTAGAATTTTCTATTGCTGTGGAGAGACACATGACCATGGTAACTCTGTTAAAGAAAACATTTGATTGGGATGGCTTGCTTACAGGTTCAGAGGTTCAGTCCATTATTATCAAGAAGGTGATCACGACGTCAGGCAGGCAGATTTGGTGGAACTGAGGGTGTTACATCTTTCAAGCTACATGAAGTTGATTGTGACACTAGGCAGTATCCTAAATATAGGAAACCTCAAAGCCCACCCTCAGAATGACACGCTTCCTCCAAAAAGGCCATACCTACTCCAAGAACCACAGCTCCTAAAAAAGTGCCACTCCCTATGAGATTATGGCAACCATTTACTTTCAGACTACGACAGAGAGTTAAGTCATTTTATATGTTCATGCGGAAGAACACAAAGCAAATTTCAAGAAGAGGAAGATCAGGTTAGCATAAGAGTGCAATGTGTAAATGAGTAAATAAGGAAAGGCATTAGAAGGAACCTGTGGGGTCTTACTGAGATCGGAATAGCAGCAGGAAGGCTTGATTTGGTTCTAGAGGCAGCAGGTAACCCACTAGCATTTTCAGGCTCAGAAATTTGTCACAGGGTAGGTCCTTTCAGAAACCCATTAACTCTAATTAATGGCATGCATCTAAAGTGCATGCTTATATGAACAAATACTGCATTAACTCTCATTAGTGGTATATATCCAAATTTCCTAGATGTGTGGATGAGCCCTGCATTAACTCTCACTAATGACACATTTCTAAAGTGCCTGGATATATGGACAGGAACTGACCTTTCACTTGAATGCTTATTCTTTGGTGCCTTTAAAAGTAAGTTTTATATCTTATACAATCATTGCAGGAAACTCTTCTGGCTCTATTTTTATATAGAAACTACATGTGCAGTAAATAGACAACAGAGTAAATTACCACCAATGTTTAAAAGGTAGATATTCTGTTCTCTCCTAATGGATGATCTGGGATATGCTGGTTATGATCATGCTAGCATTCATCTAGTCATACGAGACTGGAGGCCATACACACTTTCTAAGGAGTACCCATAAATGTGCTTTAATAGAAGAAAAACCATATAAAACAGCAAAAGAAAATTTAAGGAGAATTCTCTGTACTTTCTATGAAAAGGAGTGTTCTGAATTTAGGACTTATATTAGATAAACATTTGCAAGAAGTTACAGTCCCTTTACACCTTGATTGATGTGTCAAGTAGAAATGGTAACTCATAACCCTGACTTCTCAAACTTAGTAAACGGGTCAAATCAAATTCTTAATGTGGGAACACTCTGAAACATGAAAACGTGGATAAAAAACATCAGTCATAACTTTTTAATACTCTTCCATTATGCTAGGTTTCTCATATTTAGGGGCAAGAGAAATGAATGATTAAAATCCATGGATTTAATTTTATCAAAGAAGTTTTAACTTAATTCCCTGCCAGCTTTTTATTTATATTGCAAAGTAAGATAATGGATAATGTGTCTATTCCCCTCAATGTGTTTTGTCCTCATTTCTGAAAAAAAAACAAAAACAAAAAATAAACCTTGTCATGTCATGAAATAACAAAGGGCATAATCACAAAGAGAACTGAACCTAAGAGAGTCATTCATCCTAAATGTGTGCTGTTTATGTTTTCCCAGTAGCCTGACTGTCTTTCTCTATTCCCCTATGTTCAAAGCATATTCTTCTTTGATGTCTCATGAACATTCTTTGGTGCATTTCTCAAATACGATAAGGAATTATATATGAAGCACTAAGTTTGACCTGGGAAGATAATTGAAGAATCCTTTAAAAAGCATATTTCTGAAGATACGAATTCCAGAGTGAGGCAGTTGTCTACAGTTCCCAGAAGTTCAAGCCTAGTGATTAGCAGGGAAGGCCATAACTGAAGATTAGATTTAGAGACCCTCTCACTTCGGGAGAAATTTTTTCAAATGAATAAATGATTAAAATGACTGTATGAAAAATCACACGCAAGAGGGTGAAATATAATGACTATCGGATCTGCTAAAAGGAAAAAGCTTTTAAACTAATCGATCTTCCCCACAACAATTCATGTCACAGCCTTTTACGATGATCCCATCTTAAATGGGGAAGTGACAAAGAAATATATATTATATCTAATATGCTTGCTCAATGGATAGATTTTTCAGTACTCCAGGAAAACACATTTAAGAGCTTTCATTTTTAAAGGAGAACACATGTTACATTCCTATGAATGATCATATGTTTAGTATAAGATTACCCTTGGTATCGCTACAGTTTAGAAGGTAGGAAATTGAGACAAGTCTTTGTTCTTCAGACCTGATAGGGAATTGGATAGCAATCATTAAGCCTCCTGTGCTTGAGTGATGACGTACCTCCAAGGATTCCAAATGTATCACTCTAATGCTCCTAATTTGTCTACTTCATGCACATTTCACAAGGGTTAGCTAATAAGGCCGACTCACTTTGCCAATGCAGAGTGCAAAAAGGAAGTTAGACATAAGCTGAAGGAAACAACGAGTCACTTCTGAATATTCAGCGACTTGTACATTTTAGTAACTTTGCTCCATCCTTTACAATGAATTGAACTCATGCTGCTCCATTTTAAAAAGTATATTCAGAGACGTGGGTAACAGATACGGTTTGGATAACTTCCAGCATTAAAATGTTTATAACTGATTCTCAAGATATCCTATAATTGTACATATTTTTTACAGGAATCAGAAGTGATTTTTTTCTTGGCCTATGTGTGTGATATAGAACATTTCATAGTGACAGAAGAAAAATACTCTTCAATTGGCCACAAAACCTTGGTGTTTAATTATAGTACTTTTCCGCTGACTTCTGCAGCAATGAATTCCAGCTATGGTAAGAAAGATAAGGTCCAAGGGAAAGAGTCATTTATTCCATCTTGGTTTAATATTCAGCAGTAGTCAGGCCTACTTCACTTGTCAGGAAAAGACTAATTAGAACCCAAGGTGATGGGAGGTGTTGCGGATGCCAAGTTTTGTTCTTTCAGAACTGAATTAACATAGAATCATTCCCCATACTCTGTGAAATGGAATGTTTTCACTATGCCTCAGCTAAGTGTCAGGTTGAATCATTTCTTCTACACTGACATTGTAGTTAAGATGGGAGGTAGACAGTCGAGTGCAGAATAGAGAACTTACCTGGGATAAAGCAGGAAAATCAAACCGCTTTGGGTATTCATGACTTTGGGCTGACATAATAGCAGAGCACTGATGGCTTACAGCGATTTAGAGGCTCGATGTCTTGACAAATGTTCGAGGAAATGTGATTCCTGGTGATTTCTTTCTGCCCTGAAAATTGCCACTTTCTCAATGAAACCAGCTTCCCCAGCCTGTTGGCAGAGATAGTTGTCTCTGATGTGGCTTAGCTTCCGAAAAGGAGATTGGTTTTATATGTTTAGTACCTTACTTAACACTGATTACTCCTGCAAAAAGTCCTGTCTCTAAATGTAGTCTCACAGTGGGATGGGGCAAAGGCAGTTTCTTTGGTGTAAAAATTTGAGAGAACATAGGACATTTTATTTTACCACATCTTACCTTAGTGAGATTCAAACACCTGTTCACTTCCCTGTCTAGAGGACATGCAGAAAATATTCCTGTCTGCTTTACATATGGGAAAAGAAGTGTAAATCCTTACTTTCATTTTGGCTCCATATACAACATTTCCACTTTCTGGAGGTGATGAACTGGATTAACTCAAAATTATTCCCCATATTTTGGAAAGTGGAAATTTTCGCTTTGACTTAGCCAAGTCTCTGATGGCATCACTTCCTTAACAAGGGCATAATAATTATAAACTAGACTGTCAAGTGTTCAGTGAAATTAAGTCACCAGGCTCTCTCTACTAAAAAAGGAGATCCTGAGTGGTACAAAAATGCCCCCATTCTTTCCTGGTATCAGTCTAATCTTTATCTAGAAAAACTGAGTGATAGAAATTTTTAATTTAGGAAGCAACAGAAACAGCCAGTTTCCTTGGGATTCAGAGAGAGAATTCAGTTCAGTACATGATTTTCAGCAAAAAGTAGTTCTTTTAAATGTAAAAGGAGCTTCCTAGATTCCCAGACGTTGAGAACCTACTTTTATGCCAAAAAGAATGGTAACCAATGGTATTCACAGCATACAGGGAGGAATCCCACATCAAGTGAATGTCAATATTTTAGCAGTTCCAGTCTGGAGATGAAATCTCCATAGCCTGGAGCATTACTGAAGAAACTGGGTGCTAAGGTCAGCTAAGAAGCTTAACAGTAGCAGTAATAGTAAGTGATCTAGCCAGATTAACCATCACAGTGTTCATTGTTGTACTGGTTTGTTTTTATTGTAATACTCAGGAGTTCTTTGTTGGTTCTAGTAAAGAGCAGAGAATATTGTTTGCATGAAAGGAAAACCAAATGCCCTCGTCCCATGCAACCATTTGGGTACAGAAAATGTTGGGATGAGATTCTCCCTCCTGCATCTTAAGGGAACATGCTCTCTAAGAAACTACATTTAATTTAATAGGCAGCAGCCCCGTTAGTCTCTCCAGAAGTGCTTAGTTTCAGAAAATAATCATCTGTCACATTCAATTAATTCCAAAATTGTGACCATTCTATTTAGTTCTTTTGTAATTATTAAAATTACAAAGACATTCTGTTTATGTAGTTAGATAGAACAAAATAGGAATTTTATACCTAGTTTTTATTTTCACATTTAGTGGGCTATGGCGGTTCAATGTATACAAATATAAGCATGTGTTAAATATCACCAGTTTTAGCTTACTTTGAGTTTTTCATTATGTGAAAGGAGTTATTCATCCATGCACTGATTTAAAACTTCACTGCCCTCTTCTCAAGAGAGGGAAACTAAACAAATTGATTTTATGAGGCTCAAGGCCTCTATAGCTCAAAGGGTCTAGTTTTCAATTGCTTATCATTTGAACTCCAAATTTAATGCTCCACTGAGACTTCTCTGCAAATGGCTATTTTTAAGAAGAGAGTGCAGCGATTTGGTAAGGTGAGCTGAAATTGGGAGACAGAAGCTGACAAAACAGGGCGAGCAAAAAGTTGGAATTTTCAACTCAACACTTGATCACTCTGCTTTGTTGAACTGCCACTTCAAAATAGAGATGTGAACACTACCTTATTACAGATGTAATTAAGTCAAATATCTTGGAGTGAGACATAGTAGACTATTTTCACCTCTTAATACAAAGACAAGCATCTCCATAGAGGACTAAGCAAAGAAAATGAGGTCATGGAGGGACTGCGACTTTCAACAAGAGAGGGAGAGTGAGGACTCACTAGAGACTGAAAGGGGTATCCAGATAATCTCCAAAGAAACTGTAGCCCTTGTGAGAGTGATTTCTACCACAGAATTTTGAGAGGATAAATTTACTTCTGTTTGAACTCACTGTTACACATCATTACAGTAGCCCTGGGTAAAATACAGCCAGGAGATATGGCAGAAAGAGACACTTGAGAAACTTGCTGATGTAGGACCATGGCCTCAGGTTAATAAGAGTTTTCTTTGGCCCATGGACTGCCCTTGTCAGATGCATGAGACTACACCTTTCAACTAGTGAACCTCATGGCGCACCTCTGGAGGAAGATTCACTTGTTTTAGACAATGTGTTTTGTTTTCCTAGCTAATTATCACCACTGATATTTCAATGCATGGATAAACCTCTTGTGCTTCATCTTCAATGAACAGATTGTGTATCAGCTTCACCGAGATGATCTAGCATACCTAGAGCAAAATACAAGGGCAATCCAATAGATCTGATTAAGAGATGCATAGGAAGGTGACATTTGATAAGGAGAGTTTCCTATAAATTCAACTTGGCAGAGGAGGTTTTGTATAAACTCAGATCCATTGATCCCTTGAGGTATCATGGCAAAATGGATTGACTTGAACTTACGTGAACTCACAAGCAGAGGGGAAGGCATACCTTTATTCATATGAATCATCTTCAGGTCAGTAGCAGGGCATATTATGAAAAAGGACATCACCAGCTCAGTTATCCCTGAACTCTGGGATATTCATTCTCAAGTCATTTTCTCCTACGTTTAGAGTACTGGGTTAAGACAAAGGTAAGGGAGTGATCTATCAGATCTTGTATTCAAGGTTTTAGGTATAAAATGTGTAAGGAGACTTTGTTCACTAATTTAAAATCACATTCTTTGTGCCAGGCTCATCATTACATCCTGGAGAGGCATTGATGATCAGTACATAGTCAAGGTTCCCATAAAAAGTTCTGTTCAGTTACATATCCAAAAGGTAAATATCTTTTTGAACACTTGTGCAGGCATGCACTAAACCTCTCTGTAACCCTGACATTTTAGTCCATTATTTTGAACCATTCACTTGTTCTTTTGGAGCCTACTTTTCATGATACTTTTTTTTTTTTTGCTTGCCTTTTAAAAGAATAAAATGCAAGTGGGCTTATTTATCTCCAGGAATCTCCTTATAGCTCTGCACAGTGCATTTTGTACCCAGCTATACTTTCTCACTCCCCTGAGAGAACCCAGAAACAGGTTCTTTACCTCTCCCTTTGTTTCAATCCCATGACTATTACATTGTGTTTGTCTGTAATTATTCTGGTTTTTGATGTGTGTATGTACTCATGTCATTCCATCCTCACAGGGTCATATCCCACAGCCAAGGATACTCTGCATTACTGGCTGGCTCTACTTCCCAGCACACCACTAAATAAATACTGAACAGACACCCCACACTTAGGGCACAAGACGTACCTGGCGGTGGTGGTGTTGGCCTTTAGTTCCTGCAGAGGTAGGTGGATCTCTGTGAGTTTGAGGCCAGACTGGTCTACAAAGTGAGTTTGAGGAAAATCAAAACTACTCTGAGAAAACCTGTCTCAAAAAACAAATTGAACAAAAAACACAGCAGGATCTGATCTGAAAGCCTTTTTTAAAGAATGAAATGTATTTACATTTTTAATATAACTTATTTTAATCATATTCTCACCCCTCCTCCAACTCCTCCCAGACACCATTTTGGGGACAGGAGACATTATGCTCTATTGTTTAAAATAAGAAGGACAGAGATGAGAGCAAGGAAAGAGATATCTTGATTAAGGGATCCATTATAGGGTTAGCAGAGACCAGGCTCTAGAGATATTCCCAGGAATCCAAAAGGATGACCCTGCCTAGGACCCTAAGCAATAGAGGAGAGGGGGCCCAATCTTGATTTGCCCTGTAATCAGATATCTTAAATATCACCATAGAACCTTCATCCAGCAACTGATGGAAACAGAGGCAGAGACCCATGTTGGAACACTGGACTGAGATCCTAAAATCCAGTTGAAGAGGGAAAGGAATGAGAATATGAGCAGAGAGGTCAAGACCATGAAGGGTTCACCCACTGAAACTGTTTACCTGAGCTAATGGGAGCTCACCAACTCCAGTTGGACTGGGAAAGAACAAGCACAGGACCAAATTAGTCCCTCTGAATGTGGCTGACAGTAGCATGGCTGGGGCAGACTGAGGGGCCACTGACAGTGGCACCAGGATTAATTCCTACTGCATGTACTGGCTTTTTGGAATCCTAATCTCTTTGGATTTATACCTTGCTCAGCCTAGATATAGTAGGGAGGGCCTTGGACCTTCCACAAAACAATGTGCCTTACCCTGTCTGAGGATTAGATGGGGTGTGGTGTGTAGGGTTAGATAGAGGGAATGGGAGGGGAGAGGAAGTGGGAACTTAGATTGCTATTTTTTTAAAAAAAATAATAATTTTTTTAAAAAAAGAAATAGACAAGCAAAAAAAAGTTTCCCTTTACTCTAAGATTTGAGCTCCTGTTTTCAAGTTTCAAGATCCACCCCAACCCATAACTATGACTTGTCTTTGAGACACCCTAGCTTATTCCCTAAACCCTCCTCAATATTCCACATGGGCTTGTTTGTTTAGATATTTTTTTGTGTATTTCTTTATTACTTCTTTATTTCTCTTCTATAATGTAGCTACTCATGATTTCACTCCTTAAAAGGGGCCCAAGACCCACCCCAACATCCACCAGAATATGAACTGTTGAAACCTGTGAAAGGGGATGAACCTACAGATGCAAAACAGGAGGATCTCTATGACACAGGATGATAATAGATCATCCAAGAGGAGCCCCAGCAGAGCCAGCCCACTATGGGTGGTGTAACAGAAACCAAAAGCCCAGAACCAGATCATGATTCAAAGCAATGAATACTTACAATTAAAGGTGTAAGGACTAAATGGTAAACTGTGTGACTCACTGGGCCATACAACACGCTACAGCTTCCATGACAACATTTCTCTTATTATTCTTTTTAGTTTGTTTTGGTTTTGGTTCTTTGTTTTGCTTTGGTTTCATTTTTTTTTTATTTTTTTATTGAAAAAAAAATTTTCTGCCTCCGCCCTGCCTCCCATTTCCCTCCCCCTCCTCCGTCCCTCTCCCTGTCCCCCCCCTCTTCTCCTCCCTCTCCAGCCCCAAGAGCAGTCAGGGTTCCCTGCCCTGTGGAAAGTTCAAAGTCCTCCCCACTCCATCCAGGTCTAGGAAGGTGAACACTCAAACTGTCTAGGCTCCCACAAAGCCAGAACATGAAGTAGGATCAAAACCCCGTGCCATTGTCCTTGGCCTCTCATCAGCTCTTATTGTCCGCCATGTTCAGAGAGTCCAGTTTTATCCCATGCTTTTTCAGTCACAGTCCAGCTGGCCTTGGTGAGCTCCCAATAGATCAGACCCACTGTCTCAGTGGGTGGGTGCATCCCTAAATTTACTTCTTTTGGAGGGGTTGCAAGGGCAGAGGATGGATTTGAGGGGACAAAGAGATAAATAAAATTGGAATGCATGATGTGAAATCCTCAAAGAGTCAATAAAACTTAAAACAAAAGTGGGGGGTAAAAAAATGGATTGAAGGATGTTATCTTTAACTCAACTTAGGAAGCAGTTGTTGGCTACCTCTTGGGTACACCCCAATAAAAGTCAAGCTTGCTTCAAATTTGGCTCAAAATTGTCGTGGTTTTATTCTTGCCTGGTGGGATTAACACCTGCTGGTTTGTTTACCCCCCCAACCCAATATCATATTCTTTGTCTCTCTTTCTCTAAAAAGCAATAAACCAAGCAAACAAAACCAAAAGAAACCCTGAAAATCAAAACTAACCAACCAAAATGTCTCCTTCCTCTGGTTAAGCTTTCTCTCTGGTACTATAAATTCTGTATAAGTTGCCAAAGGAAAAAAGCAATCCTACAGTCCTACTCAATTGGAACAACTGCAAACTATAAGCAACAATATAGTGAGATATATGTAACAATAATAATCAAAGAAAAACAGGTTATCAACGTGGGAGTTGGGTGATATGAGACATGGGACAGACTTGAATTAGGAAATAGAATGGAAAAGGTGATATCATTCTATTTCAACTAAATATATGATTAAAAATAAATAAATGAATAAATAAATATTTAACACAAAGACCTGCTGAGACTGTATTTCTGTGCAAGATAGCAGCAATATCACTCATTCTCACAGAATATATTTTCTCACATTTAAGCCGAGAAATGTTTTCCTTATAGAATGAGTTTTAATTTGGACTTACATATTAGGAAATGGATCTGCTTAGGATGAAGAAGTAAATGCTCAATTGTGTTCTTTGATGGTTCTGTTGTGAAGAGTGTCGTCCATTTCCCCCTGAGTATGCCCTTTGGAAGGAAAGTGATGTTTTGCCTTTTCCTGCCTTGGGGTGAATAAAGACTAGCACCATGGAGCACATATTTAAAAAGCAGATCACCTTAATGCTGAGCAACACGGTTGATGCACTGAATCTCGGAAGAACAAACAGAAGGTCAGAAACTGAAAATTGTTTTCCAGGATAGTTTGAGTGAGTGTCTTAAGGTTATGAAGGTAAAATGCTACCAATTTTTATTGTATATTTCAATCTTTAGAAGTAATGCTATTGTGGAAGTGAAAGTAAAGTGAAAGTTAAGGTATGATTTACTCTTTGCCTGGGCATATCTCAAGGATGCCTCTGAAAATTGTAGAACTGACAAAAGAACTACTCTGTTTCCAAAGAAATTTAAGATTATCAATGTTTTCTGTCTGAAGAAAAAATTGATATATATGAATTGAAAACTTTATATTCACATAAATCAATTGTTTTATCCTAATCAAAGCAGTTTGATATGCCTGTGCTAGATTATTATGTTTTATAATAAATGATACAATTAAAGATCATGTCATAAAGCATGTTGAAGATGATTTAATAACTTGAAAACTTAATTGATATAAAAATAATTTCAAAAACTAAAGTATACTGCAAAGTACTATGAAGTCTTAAAATATGAATATAATAATTGCATTCATATCAAATGCACATAGTGGGATACTTGCTACACAAACTCTCTAATATTTAGTTACTTTTAGTATTAAAAACTAAAGTAGATAATTTCATATGGGAAGGGGGCTGAGGAGGTTATTGGGGAGTTGGGGGAAGGGAAACTAGAACCAGAATATAAATATGAAATCAAATCAATTATCAATATAAGAAGAATAGAAAATAAAAACAGCTACATACATAATCGATTTCACAACCATTATGTATGACAATCAGTCTTCAGAATTACTACATTTCAAGTTATCACATCAGATAATGTGTGTTCATTCAAGTATCACAGTCTATAATACTCTGTAGTATTTTTCCCAAATTTCACTCATCTAAGATCAAGGAAACTTCTGCACTTGAAGGAGGGACATGATATATTAAAGAAAGAATATATTAAAAATAATGTACATGTCATAAAAATAAGTGTTCATGCCAAGTTTGTTGGGTTGCCTTTTGGAAGATCATTATATTTGTTTTTCACACAGCATGGTGCTTCTGATAGAAATTCACCATGAATAAATACTAAGTGTCCTTGACATGAATGATTGGGTGACTGTTTCTGCCTCTTTCCTTCTAATGCTCCTTTAATAAACTATTGTAAGATATTAGAATACAACAAAAAGATCCTTTTCTAATTTTGTTAACAATGCATATAATGATGCTGTTTACATCATTATACTTACATTATCAGTAAGTATTAAGGATTTTATAATATTTATATTGTAGCACTCATGAGTGAGCTTTTGAAGTGTTAATCATAACACCTCAAAGTACAGTTAGAAGCTGGAAGCCTCTGTCTGTGTGAGAGAGAGAGAGCATGGGGAGGGGGGTTGGTGCAGGGCATGTGCATGTGTGTGCACAAACATGTGGAGGCCAGAGGTCTATACTTCAAGTCTTCCTGAAAAGTTTTCTACTGTATTATCTGAGTGCGTTTTCTCGCTGAAGCTGGGTCTTGCTGTTTTGGTTTTTGGTTGCCCAGTGAGCCTACATATCCTTCTGTCTTTGCTTCAAAGCTCTGAAGCTACTATGTAGTGCAATTGACTTTCATGGGAGTGTTGGGAATCCCAACCCAGGGCTTCTCTATTGTGCATCAGGCACTTCTCTATCTTTCTATCTCCAGGAATTGTAAGGCTGAGAAGTAGCAAACAGTGTAAGACCATTTAGCCTTTTAGAGCATATGTCACGTGCTTATATATAATAAAATATTAAATATGTGAAGAGTGTTCTAAGATTTCAAATAACAAAATAAGTTACTTAAATGTAATAATAATAGGAATTTAAAATTGCATGGACCATGAGACCTCAATAAACAAAATTTAAACTATTTATGTCTGTGATGATAGAACTGTGGGTTTTCAAAGCTATTACAATTATTTTTTTCAATTTTACTAATAAACTAATATAGGAAACATATTTTTAAACATTTTCCAGGAAAACAGTGTTCATAATAAAAATATGCATGGAGAATTGACTTTAGCAAGAGTGGAGCAATATGATGAAGATGGATGTTTTAACATCAGTGAAGTAAACAGTCCTCTGTGATGCTGCCTTAAGTCTGGTAGGACATCACAGGAGCTGCAGTTCCCCAGGGGTGTAGGGAAGCATTGACAGTGCCTAGTAGTGGTCTTTAAATTCATCTCTCATCTTTTTTCAGAAAGAGAAAATACAGCAGCAAAGTTTGTGGGCTTGACCTTCACTTATGAAAAGATTTTATCTCTGAATATTATTAAGTGATCATACTCGGGCTCTAAGTATTATAAACAACAAAATGCATTGGGTTTAGTGTTAAGAATTTCTAAAAGGTTTTATAAACTTATCCTGGATTTGGACATGAAGTTCTCACATATACTTTCATTCATTTTTTCACATTATTAAATGAGTCATAAATAAAACATTCATTAATTTAAATTAGGATTTTTCTTACCACTGAAGTCAGAGCATTGCAACATAGGAGAAGCACTTTGTGCCTAGAAGAGAAAAAATGGCATCTATAATGAACTAGCTGTTGCACATCTGGTCTGTGGGGATGACAGGATGTAAATACAAGGACACAGTCAACATGACAAAATGACAGGCTACAGAATGGGAAAAGATCTGCACTAAGACAGTTTCTTTATTAACCTGTGGCATTTACAGCATACAGAAGAGAATCCCACATCAAGATATGTTACTTTGCACAGTGGCTAAAGAATTTGCTTAGTGTGTCCTATACTAAAACATTTTCTGTTTTCCTAATTGTGCTTGCTTACTTTTCTCTAGTTGGTGTGATTAGCTGCTTAGGCCTTTGAGGCTCATACACAATGCTCTGTAGGGAGTTGTACTGGAATGTTTCATTCTAAAATCAGGCAATAACAATTCATTACCTTATTCTTTATTCGTTTGCAAGAAAATTGAGATGTTTTTATAGTTGAGACTAGTAAATTTAAACCTATGAACAGTTTTATTGTTTTCCATTCTTTTGATTATGGTTTGAACACCAGCATTCAAAAACTGGCTTACTATACCATATAGCCTTAGCCATAAACTTCTACAAATGATATTTTTTAAAATTTTTATAAGATTTTATTCCCTCTCTCTCTATATACACACACACACACACACACACACACACACACACACATATATATTCAATATATGTAAAGAATTTAGAAGATAACTTTCACGATGTGGAATCCAAGTCAGGTTATCAGACTTGGCAGCAAGAATATTTATCTATCCCCTGGCTCCAAATTCTACAGATCATTTTATATACTAGTGTGACATTATTTTCTATGGGTGTGATAATTCACAATAGAATCTAGCACTGTTGATTTTTAAAAAAGAAGAAAAATTAAACTACAATTTTTCACAGTTACTATTGTCTACAAAGGTATAAAATAGACTTACAAATCTACTTTCTAATACAAGGGACATATGTACATTAGAGTTAGCATAAAAAAACCCTCTGATTCTTGCCTACTTCCAAGAATTCTTAGTAATACTTCTTATTTCATTGAAATAGATGATAAGAGGAAAAACTCTTATCAACTCCCAGTCTGCCAAGTGCTGACCCTTCGCTGAAGAGTGTCAGGACCACTCCCACAGGCTATTTAGGCTCACCCTGGAAAAAGGAACTCTGTGGTCTCCAGGGTTTGTGTGGGCTCCTTTCTCCGCCATGCTGTGTGGATCCACCCGGGAGTGCAGCATTTATTAAATGTAAGTATTTTAATTGGGTCTAATCTGGTCTGATTGAAATTATTTTGCATTTGCAGAGAGGCTCTTCTTAAGGATTGTCTCTAACAGAGGCCTTTAGTAAAGTTCTGTTAATGAAAATGGATTTCATACTACTTACCAATGGGCTCTAGTGATACAATGTCCTCCTCATCACTGGGATTTCACTCAAAGGTGTCACCATGCCCAAGATTTTACATAGACGCTGCATGTACCAAGTCAGGTCCTTTTGATTGCATGGCAAAGCCTTTAGAGGCTACTCTTCTTTCAGCCCTAAACTCACCAAATCTTGACTGTAAGAATTCAAATATGTCAGAATTCATATGTAGGATATCAGAAATGTAGCTTCCTTGAGGTAAATAATGAAAATATAGTACAAACCAGCTAATGTACTGAATACTCACAATGACATAAAGCCCTCTGGAAATATATTTAAATACTTTAGAAAAATCCCCTTAGCCCTTACAGTCAAAATAAAGAATTTTTTCTAAACATTGAAATTGTGTTCACAAATAGTACCCAAGGAGATGCCGTCAAAATTTTACTGATATATTCATCAATTTCTATGTCATGAAACTTTTTCTTATATCCAGATCTCCATATTTTATAAATGTCACCCTTTTTTCTTGTATTTTGATGTGGTGTGTGTGTGTATGTGTGTGTGTGTGTGTGTGTATGTGTGTGTATGTGTGGTCTGTGTGTGTGCCTTTGAGGATGAGTGCTGCACTTAGTAACAGTTCCTCTCACTCAAGACTCTCTGGTTTATTTAAAAGATGTATAGCTGTAATAAAGAATCATCTTAAAGGATTTGCTTTATTTTCAATTTCTTGTATGTTTAGAAAGAAAATCTTTAACTCTTGACATTTTAGTGAAGGCTTGGGAAATCAGAATGCTAATGACTAATACTAAGACTCAAGTACGGGGCAGTTGAGGAATCTGTGGCCTTTGCAAATACAGCAGCTGCTTTGGTCTTTCTCATTCTTTTCAAACACAGTAGAACCAGGAGGATTTGGACAACTGTGAGACAATCCTTAAATACCTTGAAACTTGAGAGAATTAGATCACTAAACTTTAATTTTTTTTACCTTAATGTAGTTAAATTTCTAAATTTCTGATGACAAATAATTGGCAAGGTTTTTTTTCATATTAAAACACTCAATGGAGAGATTCAGAAAGGTTTTACAGCTTTGGTTTAATATTCATATAAAGTGTGTATAACTGCCGTCAGTTGAAAAAGCAACTTAAAAAACAAAATTTCTTTAGATAAAGATGTTGTAGCATTATGAAATATCTTCCATTTTGCCCAAGAATAACAGGAGATACCACAAGGGATAGCTAAAACAACCTTGCTATGTGTCTTTCTGTGTTTGCAGTAATCAGTGCACTGATTTGACCAGTAAATTTTAACATAAAATCCATAGGCAGGCCACAGGTCCTTTTCTAATCCTAGGCAGAGATGAGGGCAAGGAGAAAAGGAGTTTCTAATGCTATTATCGTAAATGTGTGAATCCCAAATTCATATATCCAACATTTTTCAATTCTTTTAAATATTCTTAAGATTATTTCCTTCCACCTTCCTTTTCCTCTCTTCACCTATTCTCTCACATGTATCCCCTACTTGATGTTTCTCAAGCCCATGGCCTCTTTTTCATTGTTATTAAATACATACATAGATATCCTTAAAAACGGAGGTACGACTCAGGCAGTAGTGTGCATGCCTTTAATCCCAGCACTTGGGTGGCAGAGGCAGGCAGATCTCAGTGAATTCAAGCCCACCCTGATCTTCAAGAGCTAGTTCCAGGACAGCTAGGACCGTAACACAGAAAAACCCTGTCTCAAAAATAAATAAATAAATAAATAAATAAATAAATAAATAAATAAATAAAAATAAATAAAATTAGAAAAGGTACATCCTACCGAGTCTTTATAATATTATTGTATATATGTTTCTAATAATGACCATTTGGAATTGACTAACCAATCCAGTGCTCACTTCTCTCGGGAAGACTATTGTTCCTGCTCTCAGATTTCCTTAGGTGCCTGTAGTTCTTAGTGTAGGAATTCAGGCCTCCAGTGCTTTTCCTTGTCCGTGTTAACATATCTATTATCGTCCTTGTTCAGCACACGTTTAAGCAGGCATTTGCCTATAAAGGCTCATCAACATGACGGCCTGATGAGATGTTAAACTTTTATTATTCAATCCTTCAGAATACAATTATATTTGGAAACAGCTTCTTCAAAGAGGTAATTGAGAGCTATATAAGACACTAATTTAATATAATAAAGATCTTTATTATGTCTATTTTAAAGCACTGAAAGACAACCACTGTTGGTAAGCCAAGAAGAGATACTCAGGACAAAGTTAATATGCCAACACCTTGACCTGAGAGTCAGGGCTTCGAGACTGTGAGGTGATAAACTACCCCTGTAACTGACCACTCTTTGGCACAATTATACTAGGAGTCCCATAAACAATCCAACTAGGCTTTGCTGAACTTGGAACTCAAAGATGAGAGAATATGTGGACATTTTTAAGTGGACCAGTGGTGCCGTTTTGAATCCTAATAATGAGCAATGACTGAAGGTTCACTAAAATACCCAAAGGAGGTTGATCAATAAATTCATAGTTGCTGATACATAAATTTAATTTTCATGGTAAGGCAATGCAGGAAGCTAGTTTCAATGGTGAAATCACAAAAAAAAAAGAAGAAACATCACCATAGGAAAACAACCAGATCAGAAAACTTAATGGTGATAAATGTTACATGACAACATTACCCAATAAGTAGGTATATGCTGTGCCAAGCACCACCTCATCTTTCCTATACCCAGGATAGTCTCGTCCCTCCATCCTTTTCTCCCACACAGAAGAAGTCAGAGACAGAGTTGATTATTAAAGGGGAAGAGGAGAGGGCTCATTTCCTCCAGAAATCTGTGGTATTAGCTGTGCAGAGGAGGAAGAAAGGATATACTCTTAAAAGGTGGACGAGAAGGCCAGCCTGAGTCCTCACAGTCTGGGATGGCTGAAGGCATCCATTCACAGGCCCAGCTGGGGCCTTGCAGTGCCGGGTGCGTAGGTGCCATTATTATGAGCAAATATATAAATGGGAGAGAAAGAGAAGCATAATGGTTCATGTGCTGTGGAAAGAGGCAGAACTGAAAAAGCGAAGGTGGAAAAGAACAGGCTGATGTGGGTGGCCTGCTTACCACCTATGGTCGGGGTGACAACTGGACCCAGACTGTTGCCAAGAGCTATGTCTGGGTCCGTGCTCCTATACCATGATCGGGATATATGTTGATGATATCCATGGCCCATTTTGCTACCAAAGACCACACAGATAACTGGGGTCTAGGTCAACAACCAGTATGCTGGCAACCAGTGACATGCCAAACTGAATGGTCTACTCTGCTACACGGGACTGTGGTGATGCCCTGCTTGGGCTGCTGGTAAGAACCATGTCTAAGTCCACAGTCCTGCAGAAGTCAGAGTCTGAGTTTATTTCTGTGTCTCTTGTTATCACCGAGGGCTATGTGGATGCCATGCAGTCAATCACCTGAGACCAATCTGGTGTCTGAGGCCCATGCTGTCACAGGGACCAGGCTCCTGCCAAAGGCCATGTCTTGGTCTGTGGTCCTGCTGCAGCTGGGGTCTGCACTGATATGCATGGCCCACGACAGGGGACCATATGAATCACTTTCGTTGAAACCTGAAGGCCATGCTAACCGATTTCAGCTAGCAACGATAGCCACATCTTGGGCCTTTGGTTGGTCCATCTATTACATCTGTGAACTTCTGGAGTACATGAAAGGGCTCATCTGTGTAATGACAGCCAAAAGATCTCCCTGACTCTGGGCAACAACAGAATATCCGGGAGGAGTTTCGGTGAGGGTCCAGTGATGATGGTGTGCCAAGAGGCAAGAAGGCCTTGACCAGACCAATGACTTGTTGCAATGAACATTTGTTCGTTGGCCCGTTTGAACAAAAGGGCATACTGTGATACACACTGCAGCTCCCAAAGCCACGAAGAACAATGAAGAGGTGTTGGAGAGACAGGAAAGGCAGAGGATTGAGGTGGGGTTTTGTTTGCTTTGTTTTGTATTTATTAATTCATGGGGTTTCTTTAGAGGGAGACATTGTAGGGGTGAGAGGCAACTATCGAGGGACTGGGAGATGAGAAGGGCTGGGTGCATGATGTGAAAACCCCAAAGAATCGATAAAGGATTATATTATATATAAAATGGTGGAAGATAAGGTTACGAATTTGACTCATTAAATTTGCTGATTGAATCAATTGTGAAATTAAAGATGACAAAATGTTTATGATTTTAAGCAGTGCATAAAAATGATGGTGCTCAAGGAATGATTTGACAGGAGAGCAAACACCAAATGAAGATACCTTTTGCTTGCCGCCTGCAGAATGCTAGTGTGGAAGATGTTATGGTATGCTAATGCTAGGTGTCTGAATGGATACACCTCAATGAAGACAGAATATAAAGGTTCTCGTAGAATTTAGAATAGGGGAGACACATTTTCGCCACCACTCTCATGGTTTCTGGCAGAGCCTGGGAAGTACAAAGTAGCAAATCAAATTAAGTGCTTGTGCCTTGTGTTGCAGAGAGAGAAGCAACTGCGAAAGCTAAATAATTACAGGAGGAGACTAAAAGAAGAGAATTAGTTCACAAATCTGTTTACACTGACGTCTCTGGCCAGGGACTCCTTACTGGAAATGTTGCTTTCTCTAGGCCCAGAGAAGGCATCTTTCATATGAGAATTTTCATCTAGAGTCTTCAGAAAGAAAAATGAAGCATTGGATACCTTCTTCTGCCTGCTGCTTTTCCAGTGCCTTAAGTCAAGCGAAATGAATCTATTATGACAAATCTTATATTTGGGTGTGTCTTCACCTCATTAGGAAGTATAAGGTTTTTCTTAGCAGTCCAAAAATATACATTTTGTAGCAATAGATAACTTTAAAGTTATTTTCAATTGCTTCATAAGAAATAAGCAAAGGATTCTGGCACCTGAAGCTTAATAGGTCCAAGAACACTTTTCAAAGTGGTAGATGTCTTATCTGGAAACTATGTATGGAACAGTGTGAAAAATAAAAAAGTGATATAACATTGTTTCTTCAGGAAGGATATTCATCAAAGAAAGCCTTAACAACTATCATTAATTTGGCAACTTTAATTTAGAAAATTTTATAATAAAGTTTTACTTAGGAATGTAGCAAGGCACAAATTTTAAAGGTTTGTTTAGCTGTGGATGTATGTCTACATGCACATGCATGCAGATGCTGTGCCTGGACAAGAATGCTGAGGCCAGAGAGGACATTGGTGTCCTCTTCGTCACTCTCTGCCTTTTCCTTTGAGGTCATCTCTCCTTGAAAACAGTGCTCCCATTTTCTTGGACAGCCTGGAACCCAGAAAGTCCCCCATGGATCTCAAGTGACAGGTAGGAAATGGGGGTTAGCCTTGTAATGAGAGTGCTGGGTTCTAAGCTCAGTCTTCATGATTACACAGTAAATAATCTTAGTTGTTGAGTCCTTGCATGACAAACTTCAAAAAAAAAAATAACCACTTAATAGTGAGGGGAAATGTTTAATGTGAAACATTTAAAACAAAGTGCAAATCTCTCCTTAGACATCTCTTTGAAGAAAAGACTACAAAAACAGTTTGAAATTTTAAGAAAGAAGGGGGTTTTACTTGGTGTATGTGATGTGTCCATTTGTGAGTGTATGTGTGGTGTGTCCACTTGTGTGCTTGCATATGTGTGAGAGTCAGAAGTTGATGTCAAGAATCTTACTAGCTGAGTACTGAAAATCTGGACTTTGGTCTTCAAGCTTGTGTGGCAAAGCATTTATACAAGTGAGCAGACTCCTCCACTGTGAGTTAATAGGCTTTATATATCAAATATATATTAACAGGTTTCATAATTAATAATAAGAGGACAATTGGGTTCATCAAAATTAAATGTGTCCCTATATTAAGGAATATATTATAGTATCTAACATACTGGTGTGAATTATGAACTTCTAAGGGAAACCATCTAAAGTAGATAATCAAAATACCATTTTGGCACAGAGAATGCTTTTGTAAGAGCTATCAGTTTAATAAGGAAATTGGAGATACCTTGGGTTACACTATTGAAAACATAAATCAAAGCAGAAACCTCTGAACTATATGCATATTAGTTAAACTATATATTCTTATCTTTTTTATAAGTTTGAAACACATGGAAATGTAGCATAAAATTTTGTAGGAATTCTCATTAGACTATATGACAAACGACCATGTTCACTGATTTTTTTCCAATTTTTTCTTTTAATTTCAATAATTCACCAAAGTTATTATCTATGTATTTTCTTATTTTATTTTATTTATCTTTTTCTTTTTGACACAGGATTTCTCTGTAGCTTTGAAGTCCATCCTGAAATTAAAGATGTGTGTCTTCATGGACAGGCTCATCTATGTATCTTCAAGGTAATATAAATATAAACACATTATGTTGAGGTATAGAGCATTATTATCTTTTATGACACCAGTTATTATGACAGCTTGTTGAATTTTTGTGAGAGAGTATTTATGCCCTGTGAGCTGTAGGTACATGGACTATCCATCTCCCTATGATATGTGGCAGATTAAGGCTTCCATAGGGAAACTGCACTTTGTGTAGAATGCACATTTATTTGAACATAAATCTGACGCAGAGATAATTAACCTGATATTCTTTTGCCTTTGTTTTAATTGTAAGTTCCATCCAGAAAGAAGTGAATACAATCATATGGGAGAGAAAAGTACACCGAATGTGGTATTGATGGACAGTGCTGTCTTGGAGAAGGACCTGCTATTTCAGTGATCCTGTTAATAAAAGTGCCATTAGATCTCTGCTTTAATGCCAGCAATTTCCTTACAGATTACACTTCATGCAGCTGAGCTGTTATATTACTAATTTAGCTTTTAAGACTACCAATGCTTGGTGAAGGTGCGCACCATTAACCACAGCAATTGGGAGACTGAGGCAGGCCAATCTCTGAGTTAAAGGCCAGCCTGATCTAGAGAGTGTGTTTCTGGACATCCAGGGCTATGCAGAGACCCTGTCAAAAACAAACAAACAAACACACAAATTAAAAATAAAACATGAAACAGAAGGAAAAGAAAAAAGAAAGACATTATTTTTTTGTAAGGACTAAATGAACCCTGAATATTGAGAAAAAATTATTTTAAAGCAAGCTATGATATTATGGTAGACAGCTTGATGAACATATTCTTTTGTAAGACTTGCATACTCTGTCTTCTTCATAAAGCACAGGCACAAAATATAAGAATACTAGACCCAGCTGTACTTTGAGTAAATGTATGTACCTAGTCGGGTATACCTGTATACCTGGCTATACAGGTAGCAAGCTAGCCTGGGAGAAATGTTCTCCAGTTTCTGAAGGAGCTGCACCATATGGAATATTGTAACATTATTAAACAATATAAAGAAAAGAAGTTGAGTGAAGAGGGGACAAGAGTAAGACATGACTGCAAGATTTTACACTAGAGTAAAACAACTTTTATCTAGGAATATTCCACTTTACAGTGAGAACAAATTAAACAAACTCTGCTCAATATATATGGAATTCTCTAGACAGTTAGGTCTTAAGCATAGTGATATTGAGAGAAGGAAGTACTTTTATCCTATGCAGTTGACTATTCTCAAGGTTTGTAACCCATTCTTCTCTGAGAACTCAATACGGATCTACCCCCCACACACAACAACCCCCTCACAATATCTACATGAATATCTACATGGCTTGATTTTACCATACTGTCTTTTTTCCTCAAACAAAACATAAAAGTGGTATTTATATAACAACAAATGTGTTTCTGCTTTCCAAAAATCAAATTACAGTTTTTTAAATAATTTTCCAAAGCAGCAATTACCAAGTATGTTGTAGTTGGACATGCTGCTAAACCTAATTAGACCAGATAGTTAATTAATTAATGTCTATTTATTGGTATTCCAGACCAAAGTACCAAACAAAATAAAGAAGTTTCTCCTCAGGAATGTCAAAAGCTATTTTTCCCATTTATTTCAAATGACTACTACAAATTTCTCAGACATAGCCATTGTTGTACATATGATAAAGAAGCAAGAGTCACTAATGTAGAACATGCATGTAAACAAACCACAAGATAAAAATTCAACATTCCTGACCTATCTGTAAACAAGGAGCAGTAAGAATGGAAAAGAACCCATTTCAAATTTGAAGGAGTCATGTGTCAATAAACTCTTGGAAGATTTGTAATCCTACCATTACTCTCCCTGCCCATTCTCTGCTAAATAGGTTTTCTTCTTTCCTCCTTTCTGTGATGTCTATTTTCTTCTCCTTCATTTCCTCTGTTGGGTCTTAATATGCCTCAAATCCAATGTTCTCTTTGTACAAGATAAAACACAGCCTCTCCGTCCTCAACAAACCCCATCAACTTTTAAAATCTAATAGCAAGTGCTTTTCAGAAAATATCAGGTGACATAGTTCCTTAGAAACAGAGATCTACTGACTGGAGGTTGGATTGATCAACCTTTTTCTGTGGCTTCACTGCTCAGAGCAAACACTTGTCCTCCATTCTTCCATGCGTCATGATAAAGTTCTTGATATTTTAGATTGTATAGAAATGGTGTTTATTTCTAGTCATTAGAAATGAATATTTAAGAGTAACAGAAAGAAATTTTGTAACTGGATTTCTCTATTGGAGGAGCACACTTAATGCCTCATTTAGTAGCTGTGTCAAATGTGTGGTATGTACTTAACTATAACTTTCTCACAAACATTAAGTACTTAAGGTGGAAGACACACACACAAAGGATAATTTGGCTGGAGCCCTATCAGAACTAAATTCCAGA
Source organism: Chionomys nivalis (assembly GCF_950005125.1). Lineage (NCBI taxonomy): Eukaryota > Metazoa > Chordata > Mammalia > Rodentia > Cricetidae > Chionomys > Chionomys nivalis. The sequence goes on along the minus strand of NC_080107.1, from coordinate 34,906,064 downwards.
ATAAATGGGGCATGTGAGAGAAGCTGAGTGGAAGGTCTGTTTAAAAGAGAATGAACAGGATAACTAAGGCGAAGGTGTTCCCTATGGCAGAAAGCATTTGACACCCAGAGTAAGCAGAGATGAGAACAGAATGGATAATGGCGAGATAGCTCAGTTTAAAAAGTACGTGAGGACCTGGGTCTCATTCTATGTTTCATAAACAAGCCATGCATGACAGTTCTCCTAGCAATGAAAAGGCAGACACCAGAGCCTCTGGGGCTTGTGGGGCCATTGTCATGCCCTAATGTTTAAGCCTCAGGCCTGAGTGAGAGACTTGGTGTCAAAATAATAAAAAGGAAGGCCAACCTGAAGAATAACATTCTTGCTCATGTATCCAAACACATGTATTTGCCTGCACAGAGATATAAAGACATGCATAATCACACATGTTCATGAAAACATGCACACGCATAAAAGGCAAGGGAAGTACACTAGAAGTGGTTTACATCTGGTATCTCAACCCCCCTACACCCACACTTACCAAAATACACTGATGCCCAGGAACATATACACACAGAAGTGGGATTGGAAAGATGGTTCATTCAGTAAACTGCTAGCTGACCAAGAATGAAGACGTGAGTTTGTATTCCCAGAATCAGTATAAAAATCTTAGTGTGGTTGCATATAACTATAATCACAGAGCTGAGGTGAAAGAAAGAACTCTGGGACCTCCCACTAGGCACTCTAGACAACTGTTGAACTCCAGTACAGTGAGAGATGCTGTCTCAAAGAAATAAGGTGGAGAGGAATGGAGAAGATCCCTAAAATCAACCTCTTACCTTCACCTTCAGAAGGAAGTACACATATACAGACAACACACACACAGACACAAACATAGTCAGTACCAGAAAACAGATGGATCTTAGAAAGATAACCATGTTGAAAACACCAGAAAAATGCAATCTTGCATCTTTCATGTATTTAAAACCAGATTTGCTAAGATTTGCTGCCAGATGGAGATTTTTCACTGCTCTACTGAGTTAATGCATGCTGGGCTCTGGGATACATTCTCCTAGGAAGTTGCTTTGAGGAGGAGGAAACCTCTGAGCCACATTCTCAGGTCAGGCTCCCTGCTTTCATGGGGTACATGGGGTTTTGCCTCCTGGCATCTTTGCTATTGTAGTCTAGTGCAGGGTTTTTCTCTTCAGTGGCACTGATTTCTTTAACAATTACAGCTGTTTCCTCAACATCTGGATCGTGATCCTCTCTTGAGAGCTCCTTGTCTACAATAGTTAGTGCACTATCTTCAAATTCAATCCCATGCCAGTTTCCTGGATATGACAAATCCAACCATGTGGGTCTTATGCTTTTGTCATTGTTTTGTTGCTGGAATGTAGAAGAATTTGGTATTTGGGGCTAGAATAGCTTTGGCATGCTGAAAGCATATAATAATATGCCTTTTGGTGGAGCTTGAAAAACAAAGTTGAGAGAAACACATACTATGAAGGCATGGCTTCAGTTTCAGAGGGGATTAACGGCTTTACTAGGAACTGAACTAGGGGATGATATTTTAGTCAAGAATCTGGCTTCATCCTGATAATGCGCTAGAATTACAGATGCACACTAAAGTGTCCAGCTTTTATGTAGGTTCTGGGGGCTTGAAGTCAAGTCTTCATGATTGCATAAAAATCAATTACTGAACCATCTCTCCAGATACAACTTTTCTATTCTTTTCATGAGACAATGTCCATGATTGGGAAAATACAGGCATTTCCTATTTATTTTTTCCACAGACATCAAAGTATCTCTATATATTAAAATACGATATATTGAAATATAATTAGAAGCTTACAGAAGTATAAAGTAAGATCAAAATAATTTATTTTAGTATAAAAAGTCAGCTGAATCTCTAATTTCATATTTTGTTTCTAAAATATATAATTTATGATAATAATTTCCACTTAATGTATTATTTTCAAAAGGGAAACAACAAAAATGCCGTCCTGAGGCTCAAGCTAACAAGAATACCACAATGACAATATATGAGGAGAGAGTCCTCTACCAAAAAAAAGGGGGGGTGCTTATTTTTCTAACATAAAATATCTAAAAATATTTTATTCATATTAAAAAGAACACAATTTTACTTTACAAAATCTCAGAAATTAAGAAAATGTACAAAATTGACAGGTGTCAGAAAATGGGAATGATGTGGCTTTCATGCCTTGCTTGGCACGCCTAAAACTAAACATGAGTGTTGATTTTATCCTCTCATTGACTGAGTTATGTATATTATTATTACCTTGGGTATGGTATACTTAATTGGCTTTTTTCAATCCCTTAACAAAAATGATACTGTGATTCAGTCTGCCCATAGATGAATGTGAGAATAGAAGAATGTAGCAGATATGACTGACACATCATTTAAAATAATCCATGCCGTGATGGAAGAAAAGTCCTTTAAATAGATGTAGACAATGGAGTACTACATAGAAGAAAAAATAATGACATTTTGAAATTTGCAGGCAAATGAATGGATCTAGAAAACATCATATTGAGTGAGGTAACCCAGACCCAGAAGGACAAAATAATATGTACTCACTCATAAGTGGCTTTTAGACATAAATTAAAAAAAAAAAAAACCTAAAATTCACAATCCATAGAACCTAGACAACAAAGAGGACCCTAAGAGTGACATCTGTGGATCTAATCTATATGGTAAGTAGAAAAATACAAGATCTCCTGAGTAAATTGGGAGTATGGGGATCATGAGAGAGGGTAAAAGGGAAGGGGGAGATAAGAGGGGAGTGGGGAAAAACATGTACCTCAATAAAAACAATTTTAAGAAAAAGAAATAGGTGTAGATGATAAAGTGTGGTGAGTAACCCAGTAACTTATTTAATTTTATGCTTTTCAAATGCTAATTTCTTATCTCCGACAGCAGTATGAAAATAGAATCAGAAAGCTAAGTTGTGAATCAATTCTTGCTTTTTCTTAAAAATCTATTGTGAATACGAAAGCCCATTTACTAAGTTTAAAATAGTCACAGGACATCATGAAGTTGGTGGTGTTTATTTCATTTGCAGGAAGAAAATTTATTTTGCAATTAAGTTATATTTTGACATGCGAATCAGTTGGTTTCTTGGTGCACTGATAGAATAATTGCTCTACACTCATCACTGGCACTCCGCTCTCAGTTTCTATTGTTAAGTCATGGCACCCACATGAGTAGACAAAGGATTGGATTGCTGCTACTTTTGTTGTCTCCAAGTGCAGATCTTAAAATAAATTACAAAAGAGAGTTGTGCTTTCAATAAGAGAGAGCAGTTCCTCCCATGGTTTTCAACTGTTGACTCCAGACCAATTCTCCTATAAATAACCATTAATTCTGAGAAAAACCCATTAAACAACTAAAACTATTTTGGAAAAATAATGCAATCAGTAATAACTTTGAATAAGCAGAATGATATGAAATGAGTTGACTACAATTGTGATTGTCTCCCTGGGCGTGTGGGGAAGCAGCAGGAATGCCCTGTGGGAACAGGTTGGGGGTTTGAGGAGTGAGCCTGTCTTCTATGCTACATGAAAACCTGTGCCTACCAGCGGGAAGAACCCACGGAGTTTGTGAAGGTAACAGGAGATAAGAAAGAACATGAGAGAACAGAAATAGGAAGAGCAGCTGTCCCGAGATTTCCTGCAGAAGATCCGAGGCAGCTTTCAGCTAAAGCTCAAAATACTGAACTGAGATTTATCTTTGATATATCACTTGTGCCTTATTTTAAACAACCAATTAAAATAAAAACATGTATAAAATGTGCATGGTCTTTGGGACAATACTAAGATAATCAAACAGCAAAACATGAAAATTATCAAGGCTGCTCTTGGCATTTTCAAGATATGGAAAGAAAAGAAACAAAATTCAATCTCAAGATAGTAGAAAGTAAACATAATCTTTAAATAAAGAATAGAGATTTATAAAAAATATTCTAGATACAAGAAAATTTTCTCACAATGGGATCAAAACCCAGGTATGGTGATTCACACTTCTAATTTCAGAAAGCAGGAGGTAGAGACAGACTTTTCTGCAAATTCCAAGCTAGGCAGGGTTACATGGGAGACCTTGTCTCAAATGAAAGCAAGCAAACAAACAATAACAGAAAAAAAAAAAAAAAGACCGATGATAGAAAATGTTATAAATCTAACAGAATATAAGGAAAAGAAGAAAAGGTCAAGTAAAATTTAAAAATAAAATTCCATCACTCCCTATAACGAGAACATTACTAACTAGGCTAACAGCAAAAAAATTGAAAAATAAAATTGAAGGCACACAAATAGAACTTGTTCAATTAAATAACATAAAATTGACAACTGAAAACTTAGGCGGATTTTGCCAGCATTTTTACAGTTCTCTGAGTTAGTATCATTAATAGATGGATTGTAAAATGGACTTGGAGGTAGCTGAAGGACAGGTTTATGGAGTTAGAGAGAAAATCGACAGAGCAGGTAAGCTGTAAATCTTGGCAACTGCCTGAAAGAAGGGAATGGAGAAGAGAAAGAGAAATCCATCTCCTTTAAAGCAAGCTCAACAGTGGAAGCTGGCAAATAGTTTATATGCAAATGAGAAGTGGGGCTTTAGGAAAGAAAGAGCAAGCCCAGAAAGTCAAAGAATGTACGCTTGGGTTTTTCCCCAGTCTTCCAAAGAAAAAGAGAAGAAGGAAAATTAAGTAATTCATAAAAATCGGTAAATCCTGTAGCAGAGAATCTGTAAGCAGATACACAGGGGGTAGGGGCATTTCTCAGAATACACGTTCACTATCTTCTTATAGGGCAAGTTATTCCTCCTCCTGCTAGGCAAGTAAGATTTCCAGGGGCTGGGCTCCTGGCCAGGTGAGTGTCAGCTGTTTTAGTTTTGCTTCTGTTGCTATGATAAAACACCCTGACCAGAAACACTTTAAAAGATAGAAAGGTGTATTTCATCATCGATGGAAAAATCAAGGCAGGAACTCAAGGCAGAAACCCGAAGGCAAACCTGTTCACTATTCTGCACAATACTGCTTCTGATCAGGAACTTACTTCATAGCCAAGAACGTTTAACTACCGAGAATGCTGCTTGTCAGCTGGCTCACAGGCAAACTTATATTCAACTACTCTTCTTACACATACAGAACTGTTTGCCTAGACATGATATTACTCACTAAGGGCTATGCTTTCCCATATTAATGAAGAATCATGACAATTCCCCATATACATGCAACTTAATTATAAAATTCCTCAACTCCTCTTACATGAGTGTAAGCCATTGATTCTCAACCTTTCTAATTCTGGGACCCTTTAAAACTTCATGTAGTGGTGACACCTAACCATTACATTATTTTTGATGCTACTTTATAACTGTTATTTTGCTGTTATTATGAATCATAACATAAACATCTCAAATAGGAGATATCTGATATATGACCCCTGTGAGAGTGTTGTTTAACCCCAAGGGTGAGAACCACTGTTCTAGGCTGCGTTAAATTGATAGTTAGGCTAACCAGGACATAAACTCAACTGGATTAACGCTGAAGGGAGGACACAATGGTCTGAAATGTTCTTGTCTTTGAGGATGATCAAAATACCATGTTTTCTCTAAGGTCAGAGAAATTCCATGCTTTTAACCAAAAAGCCTAAGGAGAGGCAAAATGTTTACCTGTGTAGTGTTGATCCAATATAAATCATAAGGAAAAGGTTCATCCTCAACAACAGCCATAGCTGCTCATCATAGGTGACCACATAGCCTTGACATTCAAAGACCTCTAAGTAACTTTCAAACCAGTCATGTCTCAACAGAAAAGATGGATGAAATACTGGTAAAAAGATATTGGAAGAACAGTGCCAGGAAGCTACCCCATGTATATAGAGCTATAACTCCATGTATATGGAAAATAAATAAATGTATAGATCTAACATGACAACAATAATAAAAATAGATCAACAAAAAGATAAATTTGAAAAAGTTCACAATTGAGCAAATGAAAAAAAAAAACCCAAAAGCTATTACAGAAAAAAAAAATTACAAAAATATTGTAGTAATCAAGAGAAAAATTACAGATTCTTTATAGGTATAAAACAAACTATAATTGGCTTCTCAACCATAAACATGAAGATTAAGAAACAATAGGAAAAAATGAATGTGGAAGAGCAGCTCTGTCTTTTGGTAGGCTATAGAGTTTCTTGGATACATAACTGAGGGTGGTATAGCTGGATCTTGCAGTAGAGTGATTGTCAGCTTTTGAAGAACCTCCACACTGATTTCCAGATAGTGGAATAGATACCACTAGTGATGAGTAAGCTCCTTTCCCTGCATTCTTGACAACACATGCTATCATTTGTTTCATTGATTGTGGCTTTTCTCAGCATGGTTTAGGGGTCTTGGTTGGATTTGTTTTCTCTTCTAGTTAAAGAATTAAAGGACAGTGAGAGGTCTCCAGCACTGCAGACAGAAGTAAACAGAATCAGCAGTTACAGAAAGACAGTACTGGGGTGAGAAGACATACACTCAGCAGACACGCAGAGAAAAAGTCCCTCTGCAAAGCAGAAAGAGCACTGAAGAAAGCTGGAAAATCTAGTCTCTTAAAGGCTGGGCGTTTTAAAGTCTCAGAAAGATGTGCCCCCTACTCCCCATTATTTAGGGTTTTCCAATTTGAAGAAAACTAGGATAAGGATTGATTCACCCACAGCTGTTGTGTACACTTGTCTTGATCCATCCTGAACTTGTTGAGTCAGTCCATCAGCAGGGTCCTGCTGGTGAGAGACAGAAGTTGGCAAAGCTTTTGTTTTAAGCTGCCAGATTTTTGTCTCAAGTCAGGAAGGTGAGGACAAAGTTGACCACCTTGGAAATTTGCCACTTTTATTTCCTAGTCACGAACCCTCTCCATTTTTGTCTGCCTACCAGGGAGTCTGTCTAAATCATGATCTCTCATTGTGACAGGGTGGGGTCAAATAAAATCTCTAAGTAGTTTTATCTTGTATTTTCTTTCCTGATAGCTAAGAATGTTAGGTTTTTAAAGTCTTGGTCATTTGTGTTTCATCTTTTAAGAACTCTGATTTCTGTACCCCATTGCTTCCTTGATGATTAGGTTTTGTTGTTGTTATTAGTTCCTTATATATTCTATATACTAATCCTCTCTGATGCATAACTGGGAGGAAAAATCATATTCTGTAGGCTGCCATTTGATACACATATGAACTCAGACACATATAAACATACACACAGAGACTTAAAATATTCACAGGACCTGCACAGGCTTAAATTGGAAAATGTCTGAGCCCTGAGAAAGAAAGAAAGGTGAACAGAAAGTCCCACTGTTAGTTAGCCAAGAACTTATTTGCAATTGATGACTTCTAGGGAAGAGAAAATCAATTTTCTCCCAGGAAGGGTCACTGTGTACATGAACCACACTCCAGGGCAGACTCCGTGTTCAGAATTAACTTGCCATAGAAAAGGCACAGAAACATGAAGTTGGATGAGGAGGGAAAGTTGAAGGATCTGGGAGGAGTTGAGAGACATAAAAGATTATGATCAAAATATATTATCCGAGCAAAAAAAATTAAAAGAAAAAAATGAGAAACAAGAAGGGAAAAGCCAATGAGCCAAGGATTAGATATTTAAACAAACATCTTTCCAGATGAAGATAAATCTATATAGAGGAATTTTTTTTAAGAAAGAGGCTTCTAATAACTCCACAAAGAAACAAATGCTAACTTCTTTAGGCTAAAGGGAAATGATTACAGAGGAACCTCATTATTCATTGTCCTAGCCAGATTTTCTTTCTGTAGAAAAATACATAAAACACCTGGAGGAGGAAAAATTTGTTTCCGTTCACTCCTGTTCTGGTCCCTGAGCAACCGGCCGCACCACCTCTGGCCCCACGATGAAGCAGAACTCCATGGCAGGATGCACTTGGAAGAGTGAGTTGGCTTTCTTCATTTTGGATAAAGGGAAAAAGAGATCTTGGATAAAATACAGTTTTCAAAATCTCAGTCTCTTACAGTCCATCCTGCAACAAGACTCTACTTATTAAGAATTCATTCAGCTATGAGCTCATTAGTGATATAACCTATTGCTGTACTAATAAGTATTTTTATCTAGCTATACCTTAATAGCACCATTAGGTGAGAACTTTGGGGGACACTCAATATATAAGTCCTAATATTCATAACTAAAGGAAGAATACTACAAATAGGAAGAAGATGGGAAGAATATATATTGACACCACTTTCCCTAAAATGTATAGAGTTGTTCAAAATAAAATAGTATAATTATATTTATAATTTATATTAATATGGATAAAAACTGTAAGCAGTGAGCCAAAAGTATTCAGTGTATTTAGGTTGAAATGTTTCCATAATCTTGTAAAGTAATAAATATAACTCTAAGATAGATTGTGAGTAATATTTAGAGTATACATCTAACCCTTATGACACCTAATAACACCACCAAATGAAAAAGCTAAAAAGCTAAAAAAAAATTAATATTGAGTCTTAGGTCATTCAGTAAAAGACAAGAAAAGAGAAAACAAAAAGAAAAATTAAAGTGATGAGGAAAGCAATTATAAAATTTTAAGCTTAAACTCAATAAAGATATTAATTATTCTGATGTTTGAGGAATAATCTTACCAGGAGTGATGAGAACAAAACCTACATGTATGTAGTCTCCAAGAAACACTTTTTGAACATGGACATGCAGTAGTACTGTCTGGACCTGATACCTGGGCCCATATGTTGAATCTGTCTTTCCAAAGCAACACTATTGAAAGGTGATGAAGATTTGAAGAGGATGGGAGGATTTGAAAGGATAATTCTCGAGATGCTCCAGTAGGGAACATTGAGACTACAGCCCTTCCTGTCACAGATAGCCAGGAAGTCAGTGGTCTCTTCTGACACATCTTCAAAAAGAAATGGTCTATACCAGCAACCCCAAACTATAAATAAATGAATAAATTCTTCCTCTTCATAAGTTTATTATCATGGGTATCAATTATACCAATATCAACTTGAATTATAAATGTAGCAATACTTCCCTAGTCCCAGATATCCCTCAGAACCTGACCATCTGACTGACTGACAGAACGTGGTCTTTCTGGCCTTGACCAACAACTCAGATTTATTGGGTTCCCTAACACTGAGGTCCCCAAGGTCAATAGGAAACAGCCAGAAGAGAAGGACTCCCACTTACCCAACACCCAATGACCCAATAATAAAAAAGATGGCAATGAAATGACTCTGGCTATCTCGAGCATGGAGAGCATGGCTCTGGCAGGCCTTATCCTCCTCTCGATTCCCTCTGCCTTGACTACATCCTCAAAGCTAGACAACAACGTTTATTAACTTATTTAGATATTTCCTTCTCCTGTGGCTAACTAGCAAGATCCATCTATCAAAGTATTGAAGTCCATCAATCAAAAGTCCCCTCAGCCTCACCTAATTATCATGCCCAACTAAAGTTAAAACTCACCCTAACAGGGGGTTTCCCATTCTACCTTTCTAACTGCTATTATCCTATTTGCTTTGTCTGTTTTCCCTCTATTCAGAGGCAGTCCTTTGTTTCTCTGGGTCAAATACACTGTCCCCTTTCCCTTAAACCCTTCCCTTTCTTCTTTGTCCTCTATTTCTTGTCTTTATCTCTTATTACCTGCCCTCTGACCCTCTGGGGCAAATAAAAATTTATGCTGAGTACTTGGCCTTGGGGGTTCTGTGGGGATACTTTTCTTTCAGAAAGTGCATAGCATCCACAGAATAAACACGAAGGCATCAAGTAACTATAAATATGAAATAATAATATTTCAGGACAAAGAACACTATCAAGAAAGACATTGCAGTGTCACAAGTGGTCAACCCAATAAGAAGATATAACAAAAATAAATGCTTATGAGTTTAATAATTTCTTCCACATATACGCTTTAGAATAGAAAAATATAGAGGCAACAACTTTTAAATCATTGTGATTTCAACAATCCTTTTGTGGCGGCGCAAATGAATGTAGACAGATTATATAGATATATACAGCTTTAATAAGGAAATAGACTTACAGGACCACAGGTTCCCGCGGAGTACTGGAAAAGCGAAGCAAAAGAAAAGGGCTGCTGGGCTCATGCCCGGCAGATTTATCTGTAAACATTAGCCCGAGGCGAACACGCCCCCAATGGGTGGGGCTATGTCCCTACATCCTTTATTATAAATTAACAGAAAATTTGGACAACAAATTAATACAGAACATAGTCCTGGGTTGAGACTCTAGCATTACAGAAAAATATATAAAAAAATACATTAAAAAATATAGCTGAGTCTTAAAGACAAATTCAACAACAATGATTACCAACAAACTGAAACAGTCAGTGCAAAACAGAGGACATAAACCGTAAGGGATGAAAATGAGATGCTAATTTTGAAGCCCTAATGACCAAAACCTGAAAAGCAGAAATACCTTGAGCAGCTTTATGCCAGCACACTTAGAGAGCAGATGACATTCATGTGTAGCCTGGAAATGAAGGATTAGATGCCCTGACTTGCTCCGCATCCGTAATGAAATCAAATCCAGGATAACGTATCACAAAAGAAACTCTGGGCTCAGGAGTTAGGGGCCAACCAAATATTTTAAAACATTTTTTTTTAATTCTACATAAATATTTTTTCAAAAATAGAAAAGAAGGACATAATTTTCAATGAATTTGACAAGGGAAACATGCTAACTATAGAGAAAAAAGACTTTTGAGGAAACGAATCTACAAACTGAAAATACACTTGATAAACATAGACCCAAACAGAGTAATAATGTGTTAATGAATGAAACACATTACAACCCAGTGGGATTTAGTCGAGACATGCAATTGTCAAACCCATTTGAAAATCGATCAGTTCAATCTTTTATAACAGAATAAAAGACTACAGCCTTATAATCAATTAAACATTGCAGTAAAACTATTCTAATACTAATTAAATATCTCTCAGAAAAGAAATTAATACGAACTTCCTCCAGTAAAAGTAATCTTGCAAAATCACACCAGCAGTGAAACACATAGTTGCTATGGTAACACCATTTTGAATTCATATGCTAATGACGGAGGTAAGGCTTGAAATCCACTCCATCATGGCTCCTAACATCGTTGTAAGTAGTTTATTTCTAGTCTTCTTTTAAAGTAACAATTTGAGTGACATATCTCTCTGTAGTCTGTCTCTTTAAAAGATTTATTTTTATTTTTTTAAGCTTATGGATATTTTTCTGCATATGTTTATGCATATACCTCATTTTTCTGCTTGCTGTCAGGTTCCTCTTGGGGGCAGAAGAGGGTGTCTGATCATTTGGAACTGTAAGTACAGAAGATTGTGAGCCACTATGTGGGTGCCGGGAACCAAACAGAGACCTCCACCAGAGCAGCCCATGCTAACAGACAAGTCTCTTCATAGCCTCTGTATCCTTGACTTCAAGTGCCTACACAGTATTACCTTCTCATTGCATCGGTGGGAATGCTGCTCCCTACATTGTCCACATCCTGAGTCAAGAAGATAAGAATGGCAAGAGTTAATGCATGGGATAGATTTAAGATAAGTCTGGCACATATTTGTTAGTGTGCTATTTATTATTAAAGCTGTATCATATGAAACTGCTACTTTTCATATCACAGCACTTGAGAATCCCACACACCATCTCTTAGTCAGATTGCTGACATTTTACTGTTTCTCAACTATGGTTATTTGTGGGAAGTTTCCTCCACATATGCTGATTTTATTTAAAATGAGTATTTTGATTTATTGTAATATGAGGATCTTCTAGATAAAATGTTAGTTTTATCTCTTCATATATTCATAATATTTACATTTAGTTGGTTCTAATCTCACTGAGCTGTAAGAAAACATTTTCTTGGAACCCAACATAATATTATATATATTTTGTTCAATGGCAACTGATTGAGATTTCATAATTTCACACTCGGTTTTCATACAGGAACATATAAATAATAGCTGATGTATCAAAATACAAATTTTAAGTGGGACTTAGAAAGAGGCTGAGGCAGGAAGATTATGAATTTAAGATCAGTTCCATGCCAGCATAGGCTATAGTGCCCACCATTCACCCTCTAAACATAATCTAAAGACATACGTGGACACACATGGACACACACGCACATACACACATACCATAAAACAAACAACAACAAAGAAACCACCCATAAAATACAAGAATGTAATTGAGAAATAAGACAGCATCATGACCACTAGTGCCTTGGTATCTCTTACATCACAGATTAAGTACATGATAGAAAGATGGCTATTCAAATGTTCTTGATGAATAAACAACAAAATAAACAAAGCTTCAGTGTGAAGAACATAAATTTAGCCTCAAACCAACCTGATTCTAATTTCATTCATATCTGTCTTATTTTGGCAGGTTTTTAAGATTTCTTTTTATGTTTCTAACCAAAATGGGTAGCTGTGCCAACCTATCTCCCTGACACTTAATACCACTCATCACTGCATACTTCACCTGGGTAGAACCATCCGACATTCTCAACAATAGCTCCCAGCATCTGAAGCCTGCTGGCTTGCTCAAACCTCAGGATAATAGTCACTTGAAAGCCTGTCCGCCTCAGAGAACTCTAGGGTGCAGGAATGTGCTTTCATTGCAGGAACAAGCATTGTTCTGTTTCTCCACAGTACGTTGCAAAACGTATCTTGTCATGTTCTCTTTATTACATTGTTTTCTGGAAGGTAACTGCAGCTGTACCAGGTTTATTCCTCACTGTGTATGACATCTTTCTTCCTTCTCCATACAATTTGTTTCAGTCATACCTGTCTTTAACCTAGAATTCAATTATTTTAATTTCAAGACACACCCCAACAATCTAAGATGTGGACATGTTCCTGTGGCTAGATGTATTCACCATTCTCCTGGTACCCCTGGACTGGTTTCTCACCATCCACCGGGTCTCATTTACTGGTTCCTGTAGCCACTTATAAAATAACAATCTGAGGCTTATTATCAGTTATAGTGGTCTGGCCAACATCTTAGGCTTCTTACTGACTAGCTCTGATTATCAAATTGACCCATTTATACTAATCTGTGAATTGTCACGAGACTGTGGCTTACTGGTATGGAATGTTACTCCTTTGACGGCTACAGATTCCTTCTCTGGCTCTTTGTTATGATTTCCCACCTAACTATATTCTGCCTGTCCATTGACCAAAACAACTTTATTCATCAACCAATAAAAGCAAAACATATACAGAAGGCTATCCCACATCATGATCCCATGTGGAAAAACAAGCAGGATATACTTAGGGAAGAGACATTTGCTCTTTTCAATTTGGGATATATTATTTTACATCAATAGTAATTAAAACAACTTTGAAAAAAATTAAGAAAGAAAATGTAAGGCTGTCTCTTATGCTGAACCTCTATTTTCTAGTGGATTCATATGTTAAATCATATATATATATATTTAATTTCCATCTAAAGAGTGTATTCCCATCCTATTAACAAACACAGCAAACAAGGACACAAGTATCCTCCATTTGTCAGCACTGAAATAAGTAAACAATAAGTTCCAAATGGAAAGCAAAAAGTATGTGCCATCAAAACAGCAGATTTGAGAAGTCAAAGTCGCAGCCATGCCATGAAATGGACTGGTGACATGTTAAGCTGTGTAAATGAGACAGAGCTTGTTTTATGGAGGGAAGCATCTCTGACCTTGTTAAGGACTGCTAGGGTGAAACTGTAAGAGCAAATGCACTGAGGGGTCTTAGTCTCAATATAAAGATTCACTTCTCTTTAGAAAGTGCTGGGCAACTGTCAGGCCTAGAAATTGTCAACCTCAGACACAGAATAATCATAGAGTAGAACCAGAGACATCGATACCAGAACCATGAAAACCTGAAAGCAGTTTTTACAGCATTCTATACAGGGTTTGTTATAAATATAACATAGCATTCAGGCTAGGAAGCTCAGTGAATAGTATTGGAATTCCCACTTAATGTTTATCAGTCACATGACATTAGAACAATCTTTATCAGCACATGGATAATGAAAATACCTACTTCATTGAAATTGGCCTAAATGCAAATGAGATGTGTGTAAGGTATTCCTCTCAGTATCTGAAGCATAATAAACCCTGGATGCTATTTTTTAACAGTGCCCAATCTTGCTGTTCTTATAGTTATTAAACCTTGAGTGTGTATCATTATTAGAAAATAGTGTCTTGTGTCTTTCTACTCAACATCCCTGAGTGCTCTTCTCACTTTTCCAAAGAGCTTAATATGCTATCTAATACCAATGTTGACTGCCCAATTTAAGCTAAATTCCCATTCTGGTTAAAGACAGGATTTTGAAATGTAATTGTTTTGCATTAGGATGTCCCACTACATAATTAGGACTTAGAGATGCTAATCTCTGTTCTCTGTGGAATATTTAATATACTTGGGTATCTAAATAAAGTAATTCATTTTCTTTCCTTGTCATCCAAACTTTATTATTAAGTCTCTCATTCTAGCTCAGCTTTAAACTTTACAGGATGAGAGTTTCACTCATTTAAAAGAGGGGGGAGGACCTTGGACTTTCCCTGACTGCTCCTGGGACTGGAGAGGGAGGAGAAGAGGTGTGGGGGGAGGGGGAGAGGGGCGGGAGGAGGGGGAGGGAAATGGGAGGCGGGGAGGAGGCAGAAAATTTTTTTTTCAATTAAAAAAAAATAAAACTATATTTCTGTCATCCATCTAAGAAGCAAAAGAGAAAGCATGGAACCTTTTGAGAAACTGTGCAATTGTATAGAGATCATACTAACCATATACATTTTCCAGCCTTATAATTTTCATGTGCTAATAAGTTTTCATTGTCAACTTAATAAAATCTAGAGTCCCCCTGAAAGTCAGGGCAGGCTTATGACATGTCTATGAAAGCTAATCTTAACTGCTCAATTGTTACAGGAAGTTGGACCACTGTGGGCAACACCATCCACTAGGCAAGGATTCTTTTACTTTCTTATATCTTTTAGGTATAAGAAAAATGAGGCTGAGAGCAAGCAAACATCAACTTATGCGTTTATTCTCTTTTCTCTGTTGTGTATGTGGAAGGCTCCTACCTTGACTTCCCCTGTACAACAATGGCCTGCAGCAGAATTTCAAGCCAAATGAACCCTTTTATTTTAAATGAATTTATTTATTTATTTATCTCTTCATTCATCCATTGGTCAGGGATGTTATCACAGAAAGAGAAATGAAAGTAGAATACCTCTGGGCTTATTGCCAAGTACCGACATTAACTTTCTGAACAAATCCCTGTGGGTTGAGGCTTCTTTTACCAGATCCAAGACAATGCAATGTCTATGAAGGATCTGTTTCCTTCATCTTCGGTCAATATGCAAGATGGTTACTTTCCCTTTTCTTACAAGTGGGGATAATTATCAAACATAGCTCAACTATAAAAAGTGTAATCACCAGCAAATTCTTCATAGCCTAAGAAGCCCTATTTTCTAGTTTCTTGCTGATGATAAAAGGCTAGAATTTTATAGTACTGTCTGTGCAGGTATGTAAGATGTTATGCTTAACAGTATTATTAAAGATGCCAAAATATCTGGGGATTGTACGCATTAAATGAGGTTGGAAAGCTCTTTATGCTTTCTAGACTTTTGTGTCAAAATTTTTAGCTTACAATGGATTCTTTTTTTAATGAGATCTCGAATTCCACACCTCAGCAACGTTGCAGGCTAATTTGATTTTGTTTCAGTAAAAGTTGAGAGTCTCTACAACATCAAGAGAACATTTCATTTACATTTCAAAAGTAATGTCTGCAAATTCAAAGAAGGAAAAAAATAATTGTTGAGTAAGATTCATGCTGCTACTGTGCATGTATCATTGGTGGGACACAATTAAATCAAGGAGGTTGCAAACATTTGCAGAGCTTAGTGTAAAGTCACAAAGCACTGGCTATTCTTGTGACAGTCATGGGTGAATGAAAGGCCCCTTTGCTATCTATGTAAGGAAATTTGAGATGAGGATAAAGGCTTAGCCTTAAAGAAAGTTTTCTTTGAAGACATTCTTTGCTGTCACTAACACGCAAGATGTTGCTTGGACCAAGTTTCTCTTCCATGTACGGCAGGCCTGTTTTCACTGCTGACATCCTTCTCTTGAATTGATTTAAACACCATTCTTTACTGTTGAGGCTGTTCAGATCTGTAAGGTGGTTTCTATAACAGAAACCACCTAGTCCGTAACCCTATGAAAATGAGCAAGCATTCCAAAAGCTGGGTAAAACTATCAGGTCAATTTCACGATTATCTGACCTTTCACCACTTTCTGACAACAAGGGTGGCTCCATTCTATCTTTATCCTGTAGACTTAGTCTTGCTTATGGTCACTTAAAAGGTAGTATGGTGTGGGACTGTTCTGTATCCTGTCAATTATGTTTTAAATAAAGGCTGATTGGCCAGTGGTCAGGCAGGAAGTATAGGAGGGACAACCAGGCAGGAAGTAGAGATGGGGCAATGAGAACAGGAGTATTCTGGGAATAAGGAAGCAATTCTTGCAGTCCTGTCCAGACACCAAAGAAGCAGGATATGACCTACCTCGCTGAAAAAGTTACTGAGCCATGTGGATAACATAGATAAGAATAATGGCTTAATATACATTACAAGAGTTAATAAGAAGTCTGAGCTAATGAGCCAGTTTATAATTAATATAGACCCCTGTGTAAGTTTCTCTGGGGGTTACCTGCTATGGGAACTGAGCAGGACAGAAAGTCCAACAAACAAGGCCCCTCATGTTATAGTAGGAGCTAATATTCCCTTTCCATATGCATTTAAACTCAGGGAACGTTAGTGGATAAGAATAAGAGTTATTAATAAATGCACATGGTGAATTTATTCCTACATGTCAAGATCACAAGGTTATGGATTTAGGGCTATAAAATCACGTGATATTAAACCATATAAGAGCTGATCAATTTCTTGGCAGTTTCAATTTCTTAGATAACTCAGACTTGTCATCATATCTTTAGTTATTTTTTACTTTTCAGAGGACACAATGATATCAAATAATCATTTTTTTACTCTGTACCAAAGAGGAATATATAGTGTAAGTGTTGAATTCTCCCTTCTATATTTACCAACCTCAATATCCTTCTATTTTCTAAAACAAACCTCTTCAACATCTTGGAATATCCCCAGTTAGGCTTGTGACTGAATTTCCATATATAATGTGGGTGTCATATTGGAAATGCGATGTCATAATAGAATTTGTTTTTGAGAGCTCAATATTTTAAATGATGATTTAATCACATTTGTCTCAAAACTTATCCAATGGGGTGCCAATTACCAGCACATTCAAAGTTGAAATGTTAGGCCATTAGCAAAGTGAGTGACTGCATACAATTAAATGAATGACTTGTTTTGAGTTAGGGGACAGATTGTATTAACTTTCTTTTACCGAAAGTACAGAGTAGAGGAGTCACTACTCAGCTTCCTACAAAGGAATGCTGACCTTACCCTGAAAACCCAACAGATTCTTTATGGCTCCTCATACACATACAGTTCTCCATATCCACAGGTTCTACGTGCTTGTGCTAGATCAACTGTGAAGTGAAAATACCTAAAAAATTAGCATCTTTATTAATTTACTAAGACGTTTATGGTTTTGCCTTGTTCTATTTTAAATCTGGGCATTGTCCACTAAACAACAATAGCATAAGTGCTTACATGGCTTTTCCATTACATGAGAAATCACAAATGAGGAGTAATTTAAAATAGATAAAAGTTCAGTTTACACCTAGATGTCTCTCAGCAGATGAATGGATAAAGAAAATGTGGTATATTTACATAATGGCATATTACTTAGCTGTTAAAAATGGCATTGTAAAATTTGCAGCCAAATGGATGGAACTAGAAAAAAAATTATCCTCAGTGATGTACCAGAAAGACAAATATGGCATGTATTCACTTATATGTGGATTTTTGCTGTTAAGTCAATGATAAGCAAGCTATATTCTATAGAACCACAGAGGTTAGGTACAGAGTAAGGGACTAAAGGATACAGAAATAATTAGAAAAGGGAAATAGAATAAAAAATATGGATAGATCAAGGTCTTGAACAGGAAGATCAAGTGAGGACAGGAAAGGGAGAAGGGATTATGGGAGAAAATAAGGATAAAAAGAGCTAAAATCAAGGTGCATTTGAGGAGTAGTTTGGAAACCTACTACAATAGAAATTTTCTAAAATATATACATATCTGAAAGCAATCTAAATGAAACTGACAAGTAATGGAAGAGATAGGATTCCAATTGGCTATCTTATCACCAAATGAAGCTTTCTGTACCAGGATTGGTTCCCATTTGATTGAGTTTGTTGGCCAAACAATAATTCTCAAACAACTAAGGCTATTACCAAGACAATTAATTGCACCTCACAAAATGGCAGCAAGGATCCATTGTTGAAGACACCTACACAACTCATTGAACACTGGAATATTGAGCTGGTATCAACATAGAGTCTCCACCCCAACATTCTAGTATCTTTGGTATAGGAAGGTACGCACTGCAAGTTACCGGAAGAGAAATTTAAACTCTTAATACAGTCGTGACCCCTTTGATCTAAAATGGTGTGATGTTTGAGAGATATGTGGGGGCAACCATGGTAGAAAGCCGATGGGAGTAACCAATCAATGACCGATTTGACTTAAGACCCACTCCATGCAATGGGACCCACACCTGACCCTGCTTGAGTGATCAAGAACCAGAAACCAGGGACTGATATAAAACCAAATAATACTGGTCTGCACAAATGAAAACAAACAAACAAACAGAAAAGTCCAAAGTGTTAAAATGACTCCTAATAACATTCTGCTATACTACTGTGCCTTGTTCAGCCATCATCAGAGAAGCTTCTTCCTGCAGCAGATATGAAAAATACAGAGACCCCCAGTGAGACATTATGCAAATAATGAGAGATATTGGAACACTCAACCCCAAAAGGGTTGTCTCCATCAATTGGAGAAAGAGTGTAAATACCAGAGGGATGACAGACACTAAGAAACAAGGCACTTCTAAGTCAGTGGTTTTCAATCCATGGGTCACAACACTTTTGGGGGTCATATATATAAGATATTCATTGTTTATATCAGATATTTACATTATGATTCATTCCAGTAGCAGGTATGAAGTGGCAAAAAAATAATATTATGGTTGGGGGTCACTACAACATGAGGAGTTGTTTTAAATAGAGTCACAGCATTAGAAAGAATCACTGTTCTAAGTCAACATGAGCAAAGCACCTGAACTCACAGAGCCTGAGGCAGCATGCACATGGCCTGCATAGGTATGCATTGCATCCTCAGAATATATATTATGTCTTTCAGTTAAGTGTATGTTTATGGGGTTTCTAAGTGTATAAACAAATGGGTCTCTGATTATCATGCCTTCTCTTAGACTCTTCCCTTCCTTTGGCTTGTATTGTCCAACCTTGGCACGATACTTTTTGCTCTATCTTATTGCATTTTGTTTTGTCATATTTTTAAAAAAAAGAAAGAAAGGAAGGAAGAAAGGAAGGAAAGAAGGAAGGAAAAAAGAAAGGAAAAGGGGAGAGAGGGAAGAAGGAAGGGAGGAAGGGAGAAATTGAAAGAAAGAAACAAAGAAAGAAAGAAAAATGGATGGATGGATAGACAGACAGACAGATAGCATATAGAAAGTAATGTAGAATGTATAAAGAAAGGATCACTAGAGTAAAAGTTAACAACTGTACTGTCATTTATACCTGCTGGGAGCGGGAAAATCAGTTTCTCCAATGGAGTGACACTGAGTAAATCAACCCCTCCAGGGAAGCCTTCATATTCAGGAGTAGTTAACCACCATATAACTGACACCACAGTTTTCTGTGTGCTTTTATTTGGTTATAATTTTGTCAGGGTGTTGTTGTTTTGTTTTGGCTTTGTTTGTTGTTTTATGAGTTTTGAGGGGATTTGTTGGCTTTTTGAGGGGTACTGCTGAGGTTTTTTTGAGTAAGAACTTAAAAGTTCAGTAGTTAGAGAGGGAGAGAGAATCTGAAGGACTTCGGAGAGGGGGAAATATAATCACCATATATTTAAGTTTAAAAATGTTTTAAGTAATAAAAAGATACATTGATAAAAGCTTAATTTAAAATATATAGAAGACTAGACTTACGTAATGACCCAAACATCACTGTTTTAGACAAAGAACTGAAGCATTACTAGATAGTGTAGTCTGGAGATTCTGGGATCAGCCTCCCAATGACACTGGCACTATTGGTTGGACGCATAGGGAAAATACCAACAGAACTCGAGTGAGCATATCTTGCCTGTTTTCTGGGGTTTGAGAAGAATAACAGAAGCATGGGAGTCTGCATCCTATTTATTTAAGGGTTAAGAGCCAGTGTGCCAAGCTAAAGGTTTATCATGTGAAAGGCTTAGAACGTAAAACTAAGATGTATACACACTGAATGTGTCTGTTGATGCAAAGACACAGATAATCTTGGATAAGAATTGTTTATGATTCCGCGGGATTGCTAAGAAACTGCTAGGTTCTGCCAAATACTATATGTAGAGGAAGTGAGGGGACTGAGTGGGCTGTGAAGGGTAGCGCGAAGTAGCATATACACTGTTTTTACTGTATAAGATGATATGCACATGTTTAGCTTGGTTATCTAGGGCATATATGTTTAACTGAACTCTATTACATAAATACTCATACTGAATGTGTGTTGGAGGGAATTATCACTGGGTTGTCTCTTGTTAATTATTATTCTTAGAATAATTACACTTTGATATAATCCATTTTAGCTGTTGTCAATATGCGGCAGTATTCA
Organism: Chionomys nivalis; assembly: GCF_950005125.1. Classification (NCBI taxonomy): domain Eukaryota; kingdom Metazoa; phylum Chordata; class Mammalia; order Rodentia; family Cricetidae; genus Chionomys; species Chionomys nivalis. Next base: position 34,885,250 of record NC_080107.1, on the reverse strand, counting down.
CAATAGCTGACATGCCTTCATGCCAAACTAAGTAAAAAACCCTGTTCAAATTGAGTTTAATAAGAGGCAATAGGTTATTAAAGAGGGTACATAAAGAACTGGAATGCAGGCTAATAAACTTGTCAGAGCACTCACTTCCCTAAGAGTCCAGGTTCTTTTTTTTTAATATATATATTTTTTATTTTTCTTTTTTGCTCCCCGTTTCCCATTTCCCTCCCCTCCTCCCACATATTGCCCCCTCCCCCCACTCCCCTCCCCCTATCCCCACTCCTCCTCCCCCCACACCATTCCCCTTCCTTCTCAATACTGAAGAGCAGTCCAAATTCTCTGCCCTGCGGGAAGACGAAGGTCTTCTATCTACGTCCAGGAAGGTGAGCGTCTTTGTGGCACAATGCCACGATGGTGAGACTCACTAAACAAGTCTTGTAATATACATCACAGCTGCCAGACATCAACCCAGACTTTGCAGTACCCATGACAGAAGTAACACATCTCTTCTAGTTTGCTTTCTATTGCCATCATAAAGGCCATGACCAAAGTAATTTGGGATGGTAGGGGTTAATTTCATTTTAGAGTTTACATCAGCATGAAGGAAATCAGGGCAGGAACTTACGGTGGAAACTTGGAGTCGGGAACTGAAGAAAGGATTGTGGATGGATGTCACTTACTGGCTTACTCCTTACAGCTTACTCAGCCTGCTTTCTTTTACCACCTGGGACCACTTGCATAGAGCAGGTGCCACCCATAGTAAAATGCATCCTCTCACATAAAACATTAATCAAGAAAATGCCTAACAGACTTGCCTATAATGTGATGAAGGCAATAGCTCAATTAAGATTCCCAGGGGAATCTGGTTTGTGTCAAGCTGACAAAAATGTAACCAACACAACTTCTTATGTTTATTTTCTCTGAAGTTGTTGAAAGCTGTTTCTGAAACTCTTCATTTGCTTTCTACCCAAATCTCGCTAATCAGTCCTAAATCGGTTTTTCTCACAGCAACTAAGATCTTGCCACTTAACATAATAATCAGAATTGGTCAGAATTTGTAGGATATGAGAAGATATTCTTGATTTTATTAGTGAATTATTTTCACAGATATATATATATATGTATATATATATTATATATATATAACAATCTTTGAACAAATTTAAAGAACAAATTAGTCCCATCTATTTCTAAACGTCTGATGTCTACAAAGGCATCTAACAGGAAGGAACAATAATATCATTGTCAGAAGATGACCATTTAAGTGCTAAAATAAGTAATTGAATTTGGTGGTATAGGTCTTTTATATGTAGTAAAACATTATCCCTTAAAATCATAAAATGAAATAGATGTTCTTATAATTATTTGTTTTACAGAGGGGAGGAAACACAGAAAGTGAGGGAATAGCATGAAATCCTGTTGGAGGTAGGCAATGATTACTAAATTTTGTTGTCGGCCTCCATACTCAGGAACCAGCTTTTCTTTGCTAAAAGGGGGACAGACCTCCATCAAATTACATCTTTTTAAAATTTTATTCTTTTCTGGATACTAAGTTATTTTTTTCACTTTTATTTGATCAACACTCAGCCTTTTTTTTAAATCACCATTTTATAGTACATTCTAAACTAGAGTTGATTCATATTTACAGTATGTTGTGACAGATATAACCTTACAATTTTATCATCACACAAAAGTCCATACCAATCCAAAATCTTTGAGACTTGTTGCTTCCCTAGTCTAAAAGGAGATACAACAAACGGAGATACAACACTCGTGAGAACTATGAAGTGTCACATGGTATGTTAAAAACAACAACAACAACAACAACAACAAAACTCAGCCTTTTTATAAGCCCATCTAACCCCTGTCAAGGATTTGTCTATAGCTCCTGGACAGGCTTGGTGACTTCCACACTGGAAGAACTCTTTGAATCTAAATAAATATAAGGAATGGGAATTGGGGTTATTTCTGGATTTTTTGCCTGCTTCTGGGTTCTGGGACCCTTTTTTTTTTTTATATACTGAGTTGCCTAATCCAGCCTTGATGTGATGGTATGTGCCTGGTCTTATTATAGCTTGTTATGCCATGTTTGGTTGATATCCCTGGGATGCCTGCTTTTTTCTGAGGCGAGGAGGGGAGATTAGACCTGGTGAAAAGAAAAGTGGGGGAGAAAAGACTGGAAAAGGGAAAAAGGAGAAAACTATTGTAGGGATGTAATATTTGAGAGAAGAATAAAGAAGGAAAGAAAACCCGATCTCTAGCTCTATCAGTTCTCAGAACATCTACACAGCTACTAGTCACAGTGAAATATTCAATAAATTGATTCATGGATAAAAATGTAGTTGAGGACTAATGATTGATGCTTGGTTATGTGAATGAATAATCACTGCAGTGTTGGCAATCAAGTTTGTGATAAACCAATCTTAGAAAGGCAAGAGGGGACCTCTAAAACAAGATCGCAACAAGGGAGAACAGCTCACACGTAACTATTTAATGACATATGGACTTTTTTGGACACAAGAAAGAAAATATTTATTATGAGGTAAGTACTAACCTTCCCTAGTGTGCTCATCTTAGAGTACTTCAATATTTTAGTAAGACATAAATTGTGCAGAATACCTAGAACCTTTTCACAGTCAAAATTGAGAAATGAATGTATGATGTCCTCCCTGCACTTTCTTAAAATGAGTTATTGCTGAAATCATAGTACATATTGAATGATTAGTCATGACTTTCTTTTACCCCAAGGATTAAATTGTGTTCCATCTGATGTGAATGTTTCACTAAGTATTTCTATTCGGAGGGTGGGCCAGCATTATGGTATAGTGCCCACAAGCCCAATGTTCCCAGTTCAAGTCCCAGAGCTTCAACACACATTTGGAGGAGAGAACTGACACCTGAAAGCTATCCTCTGATAGCCACAGGTGCTCTTCCCCCATAAGCACTCATGCATAAACACACAGACACTACAATAAAAGTATATATTGTAAAAATTGATAAATTAGACAGGCAGAATTGCAAATTCCTAACTTTACTTTGTCAAAACAAAAACAACAACAACAACAAAAAACCCCAAGAATCCAAAACTCAAAACAAAAACTGGACACATCACCTTCACTTCATACCTCCTTTTCTAGCAGAATCAGGAATGAAAGTCTACTATGAGTTATCCAATTTATTACAATTGAAGCACATTTCTAGCAAAACAGGTCTCATAATCCGACCTCAATACAAATCATCTAAGTGTCTGAACTGTACAGGTACAAAACACAGCAAAATAGCGCCATGCTGCTGTATTTTTAAACAAGCTAACTCCTGTAAATAACTTCAGTTTTCAGATCCTATAAGGGGAGTTTCTTCAGTAAGTAAAAGATAATTAAACTTGAAGTGCAGAAACTTACCATTTAGTCTTACATTTATCACTACCTGATGGTTGATACTGGGCATACAACTAAACTATTTTTATATTTGTTCATAGTAACATTATGAACTTGGACTCTGATCTTTAGTTGAACTGTAGCTTTGGCTCCACATGGTTACAAGAACCTGGACTATACATCACAATAACTGTTTTCACAAGGTTTATTTACCATTTCAGTTGTATGGCATGCTCATCCAGTAACTACTATGAAAGAGCATTTTTGAAGGACACAACACATACATTCAGTCCGTTGGTAAATAAATACAATTGGTTTTAGAGCTCCTTGCTTTAAGGTACAGCATTTGCAAAGGCAATTTTATAAAATGCCTTTCTCTTCCATACTGTTGGGATCCAGTCACAAAGACTTTGTGCGTTTCAGGATAGGTGTGTGCGAATTAGAAATGTTAGGCTGAATAGGCAGAGATACAAAAGAAATACAGAGACAGAGAATAGTACCAGGAGGACAACTCAGTGAATACTGAATACTGAATCCACTCACATACGCTTTTATAGCCCAATACAAAAGCTGGGAGGGGGGAAGACAAAAGATTGCTGTAACATGACAGAAAGGACAACCAGAACAGTCACTTGTGTCAATACTCGTGTCAATACTTGAGACATCAAGCCATTATTTCCTAAGTAAAGTATTTTAATGAGTTGGGCAGGATATACCTCAAATACTCCCTAGACCAAGTATCCTGTAGGCAGCCACTCCCTATGTCAAACCTCAAATTTTAAAATGGAGTAAGAGTAGGCTTAGATTTTCTGACATTTGTTCAAGATGGAGTAGATATACCTCTATGCGCAATCTTAATGTCTAAAACACCAAGTAACCACACTGTAGGTCAGGGTTTCTCATTTGTAGCCACACCTGTTTCAACAATTTTGAAAGAGTAAAAATAAGCTCAAACTCTCTGACCTGTCGTCAAGGTGGAAAAGGCTCACATCTGTGGGCCGCCACAATTCCTCCCTTTTTATTTTATTTAAAAAATCCTGTGCTTCTACTACAGGACAGATGACTGGTCCTGCCTTAGGGGCATTTTTCCCATTTTACAGACTTACCTGTCATTGGTACACACATTCTGTCATGTACATTCTATCTTAGGTACCAGGGGGCATCAGTATGGCACCTTTCCTGTGGCAGCTTCTCCAAGTCCTATAACAGTCCAGAGGCAACATCTATGCCACTATTGTGGGGAAAAGAGCATAATACTTACATTATCTACAATGTAATCTAAAAATCTCTGCATTAGATTTTGCTCCAATCCAGCTTCTCTGGCTATCAAAACCAAATGCACAGACAGTTAAATACATATCTACAAATATTTACAGTTTTCCCCCTGATATTTTATCATTGCCTTTTCACATTAATTGTTTGTATCAATTTGAGCACTTACCTTTTGCTTTTACATCTGTGGCATCTTATTTATGTACTATGTCCACGACGTGCCCCTATGCACCAGTGGCTACATGTCCAGGTACCATCTGTCATAAATTTCACTGGACTAAATCAGAATGTGTGATTTCAGTCTTGTCCCTTTATACTCTGTGTGTGTGTGTGTCTATATTTTTAATATATTGGTTAATGAATCACTTGTACCGGTTTCCAGCCTAAACCAATTTCTATTGCTAATAACTGTCACTAAAAGTACTAAAATCTAGAAAACACATAAATCAAATAATCACCTAATATACTATTAAAAGTAAATGGCATCAACCTCCTCCCCTTACACATGGGAACATAGAAGTCTCCTTGCTCATTTCATTGAAACAATTTGGCACATTATACTGCATTGAATGGTCATTTTGCTATTGGACTGACTCTCAGGTTGGTCAGATATTTGTAAAAACTTACTGGATGAATAGATGACACTACATGATTTTTTTCATAGCTCCTAATGGAAGTGTACAGTCTTATATTTAGTTCATCAAATTTGTTTTGTCTTTTGTTGGTTAAGAAAACACAATCTTTTCTCTTTTTGAAGATAGTAATTTTGCCAAAGCAAAGCCAGGTATATGCTGTTGTAACCTGATTTCAAGCTTGTCTTTCCTCATTGCTTTAGTTATGCTGTCCAATTCCAGCTAGTCAATTATAAATATTTGTACATACAATCAACATTAAATGGACTCAGTATATTATATATTTATACACATAAAATACACATACTCACCTGCACATACACCAATAATATATACATTTTGATATGGAATAATCCTCTAGTACATTATAAAGATTTGTCATTCAAATTGGCTTAATAAAATGCACATTGCCTAGAAGCCAGGCAGGAAGTATAGCCAGAGACACCAAACTAAGTAAGACGGGAAGGAGAAGGGCAAAATGAGGAATCACTAGCCATACACATAGGGAGCAGGAGATGAAGGTGCCATGCTAATAATGTACCACCACATAGCAAAGTGTAAATAAGTAAAATGGATTAATTTATAATGTAAGAGCTAGTTAGTAATAAGTTGGAGCTATTGGCTGAGAAATAATTCATATAAGCCTCTGAGTCAATTACTTGGGAAGTGGCTGCTGGGTGTTTGGGAACAGGTGAATGGGAGAGAAATGTCCGATTACACTTATACAGCAAACTTGTTTAAGGACACAGATTGCGATAAAATAACTATATCAGGAAGAAGAGAGCATAAGATACAAAATATTGTTCTGAAACTTTTGTTAGAAAATGACATATTTAACCTGACTTATGTGGAAATACAGAATATAATATGAAAATAACGTGGGAATGACCAATAATACATTTTTTTGCAGAAGAAGAAAGAGTGCAAATAATTTTTAAAGCAGGAATAAAGTCTGGAGAGATGGTTCCATATATAATATTCTTGTTGTATAAGCATGAGGACCTTAGTTAGATGTGTTGGCCTAGACACTAGAACTTTTTCCATAGTTTGAATTTTATTTTATGAACTAGAAAGACCATATATCATACAAACTATGCCTATTGATAAAATAGTAACAAGTTATAGTGCTGCATAACATATCACAAAAGAATCGCAAGAGGCAAAGTAACACAGGTAACTATGAAGAAGTGTTTGTAATCTTCTGGTCATGTCACTGAGGATGCACATTTCAATCATGAGAGTAATGGATAGCAGGAGGTCACCACTCTCTGATCACTTTATGGAATATGTACCTGAAGTTTCCCTCATACTCAGACACTAAAACACTTGCCATGGAGCCTTTCAGTCTGTGGAAATCTTTTGTCTAACATCTAGACAGCAGCCCAGCTGACCAAAAGGTCTTAGATTATGTGGTGGAGACCAGGGCTGTTAGTGCAGGGGTCTGGAGAGCTATAACCGCAGAGTTGACTGCAAAGTGGAAGGAAGCTCTCTAAGATTCTCAGTCTCATTGGTCACCATGGAAGCCCTTTCTGGCCATCGTGGAGTGAAGGGTGTCTGAACACTTTGCCCTCACATGACCAAGTGTGGGCAGGGATTAGTTGGTCGACAATGCTGGGCCATTTCTACCTTCAGGAATGTCACATAAATACTTAATGACAGTCTCCTCATTGAGAATATATTCATCATCTTCTTCATCCTCAACTTCAGCAACCCCTTGCTATCCAGAGGGGTGTAGCTAACCATAAGTGACTGTGGCTGTCCTGCTGGATCCTTGGATATACATGTAGGTTGTTTCTCTTTCTATTGTTCATGTTGCAACCTCATTTTCTCTAAGAAATAAATGCCCAAATTTTTGTTCATCAAAACACAGTCTCACTTCAGAAAGAAAACATCACTGTAACTTTAGGATTTTGAGGGAAACCCCCAACACACACACACACACACACATTTTTTAGGTGAAGTTTTCTTGATTTTGAGAGTGTGTAGCATTAAGTGTAGAGTGTGTTGCCAGGAAAACTAGCAGGCTAAAGGAAAGACTTCCCCCTGTCATTGCCAAGGGGAATCTCCATGTTGTTACTTACAGCATCCTGTGTAACCCTGTGCAGTACTCAGCCAGCAAGAGAGCTTCTCGGGTGGGAGAGCCTCCCAACTCCCTTTGAAGTCCGAGTTGCAGAAAGTCATGCTGTGAGAGCTTGATCCTTAATTCACTAGGGCCAAAACTACAACTTGTGACAGAGAGGAGAATGGATTCTGTTCTAAAAATTCAAAAAAAAAAAAAAAAAGGTTTATATCCGCAGTTAGACTTCTCATCTGAAGGACACACTGAATCACCATGGAGACTGATACAAGAATTAAGAATGGGGAGGAAGACACCAAAAACTTCAACTGAGGAAGAAAAAACTGACACATACCCATACCTTCTACTTCATGTTATCACAAATTTCCCATTTTATAACTTTCATGATAGTTTTTCTGTATTTTTATTTTGAAGTTATTGTTTATAATATTTAGCTTATTTATTGAGCTCCTATATTTTAAATTCCTACTCATCAGAAAAGACTTCCATATGGTCCCTTAACTGTCTTCACTTGCAGAGGTCTCCATATTTACACATCTATGACAGTCTCCTGCCTTCATACCTCCAGGGCTTTTACATAGTCTCTCACTTATACCTAGCTCTCTCTTTCCCTCTTTCACCTTCTACTTGGTTTCTATACTGAAATACTGATACTATTAACTCCCAAAACATCTATGAACTATATTTTTACGAACAGAAATTTTAAATGATGATACAGGGAACAAACAAAGCGATTACCATCTTAATACCCTAAACACCAAGTAACCACACCCTAGGTCAAAATATCTTTTTAAGTACCCATGTCATAAGTTAAAACTCTTGTCCATAACCTTGAAGGAGCAAGAATGGGATTAAGCTCCCTGACCTTTAGTCAAGGTGGAACAGATCCATTTCTATAGACTATCTTCAATACCTCAAACATCAAATAACCACACGCTAGGTCAGGATATCTTGTTTGTAGCCATTTCTTAAGTCAGACTTCTTGTCAGTAACTTTGAAAGAGCAAGAGTAGGCTTAAGCTCTCTGACCTTCAGACATGGTGGAGTGGACTCACAAATGGGACAGAGAAGAACAGAGGAAGAAGATGAACAAAATGCATATGCAGGAATTTTAAAACAAAATCTGTCCATGTTCATGATAATTAAAAATAATAAACTAGCAAATGCTAATAAAATAGATGAGTTTAATTCATATATTAAAATGTTAAACTAGTGGGTATAAATCTCATAAGAAACAAAATAAGTATAATCAAAGTGATTATCCATATAAATATTTCATTAAAGGAAAATTTAAAGCAATATAAAATAATATGTAATATCATCAAAATAAAAAACAACAATTTACTTATCAACAGGATGAAAACTAATGCAAGAACCAGGAGAAAAAATTTGTAAAGGAAATGCTTTATAAGATAAAAGACTTGTATCAGTGATAGACAAAGAAATTCAAATCTACAGGATAAAAGATATGACAGACATGACAGCAAATATGACGCATAATAGTGCTTAAGGCCAAGAAAAACTATTCAAACAAATTCAGAACTAGAGAAATACACACAGATTTAAAATAGAATTACACGGTTACCTGAATTACCAATTTCTTTACAGGTCTGTTACTATAACGACTGGATAGATGTGATGATGTTATTGTTCATTGAGCACTGATGAATATAAAATATATCAATGGCTTTAGAACACTGACACTTTCACAAATATAAATATAAATGTATGAGTATACAGTATAATCTAGCAACTGTATTCATATATGTTATCCTTAAGTGTTAAAAAATTAATTTGACACACAGATCTGTATATGAATATGCAAAACTTTAGTTCTAATAACCCTAAACTGCAAAATACTCAAAAGTTGTTAATCAAATCATTAGTTAAACAGATATTGGCATCTGCATTGTGCAATAATACCTTACAGAAAGAAAACTAATAAGGAATTAAAGCATTAAAAAGAAGTAAGACTCCAGTGTTATGGTAAAAATAAAATGCCATAGGTCCCCAAGTGGCAGCAGTGGGCAGTGGGCCACAAGACCACAGTGGGCCATGAAGGCAGCTGGTCCCAGGTAAGGAGCTGCATGGTGGGTGAGAGACAGAGACCTATTAGGCACGTCATGTACAGTGAGGGTGGATATTTATTTACTGAGTTATGGAAGGGAAGGGAATAGAGGGAAGGGGAGAAGAGAGAAGATCCAAGAGAGAGAGAGAGAGACCAAGAAGGGGGAAGGGGAGAAGGGAGAGAGGCAGAAGCTGCTTCTTCATGCGAAAGAAGGAAAGGAAGGAGCTCAGGCTAAAAGAGGAAGGAAGATCTGCTTGCCTCAGTGGACAGGGGGAAGCAATGGGCAGAGTTTGTCTCTTAAAGGGACAGGACAGACCATTACATTTCATAGTGAAAAGTTAATCCAAATGGTTATCTATTACATATTCCCATTCATAACAAGAATAAATTAACAGGGAACAGATGGATTTTATTCAAAGTTAGGACTGTAGATAGGGTGTGAATAGTAAGTCCCCTACTAGAGTTTATATGGACAGAGGTTCAATTTTCTGGTCTTGAGTTGGTGAAGATTTTTTCTAATCTATCCTACCGATAAATTATCTTGTGCTATAGACTATTGCAACTCCAAACAGAGTATAAGCAGTAAAATTATATATATCATATGTTTTTAGACAAGTAGTATTTAACCTATATCTATTCGAGGTTTTGACAATTTTTGCAGTTATGTAAGATATTATCCCTTAAAAACATTACTTTTGTTTGAAAAAGCCATAAGGAATCACACTATTTTGTGGTTGCCTAAGATATACATATAATACACATAAGCATATTCATACATATATTCAATATATGTGTGTGTGTGTGTGTATAATTTAGTATAGGTAATGCCACAAGGGAATGGTAATACCCTTCAAAAATACTAGTCTATCCAACAAACCCCAGAACTAGATATGAGAATACTCCTTTGAGTCCTTGATGAATGGAGTCTAAGCAACTCCCCAAATGATAGTCTATTGATGCTGCTTTTGGTTGACTACCAGAATTAAATGTAAGTGCCTGATGCTGAATATACCTCTTACTTCTGATACAAAACTTGGAGGAATTAATCTGACCTGATCTGGAAATGCTCTCCCTGAGGAATAGGAGTGTCAGAAAGTTTTCTGCAATTTGCCTAAGACGAAAAGGAATCCATAGCTCTATCTAGGTGTGACATCAAGAACCAGAAAAATGAAAAGCAAGGCATCTCCAAAGATTCCATATCTTGGCCAGGGATGAGAGGGATGCATTATCCACAATTATCAATTACACTAAATTTCCATTCGAAAGGAGAAAATTCATGCTTGGTATTGGAAATCCACTACGCTTGGATAGCGAGTCTGTGGAACCTACAGGAGAACCTACTACCGATACTTTGATAAAGCAGTATATATTTTCCAGTGGCTTTTTTAAAAAACGTATTGCATGCCATCATAAAAATGTAGTTCTAATCCCTCTTCAAAAAAGATATTTTTTTTTTTTTTTTTTTTTTTTTTTTTTTTTTTGCAGAGATTGAGACCATTGCAGAACACAACTGGTCAAAATGCAAAGAAAAGTGACTATGAGATGCCCAGCTCCCAAATAACACATAAAAAACACAATCTCTACACCTAATGTTCTTAGTCCAAATACACTTTATGCTGCTGAAGTCTTTTTTTCCCTTCCACGGGCTGCCTTTACATTCTGATAATATTCTTTCCTATGCAGAAACTTTTGAATTCGTGAGGTCCCATTCGTCAATGGTTGATCTTTTTTTTTTTTATTAAAAAAAAATTTTTCCGCCTCCTCCCTGCCTCCCATTTCCCTCCCTCCCCTCCCGCCCCTCTCCCCCTCCCCCCACTCCTCTTCTCCTCCCTCTCCAGTCCCAGGAGCAGTCAGGGTTCCCTGCCCTGTGGAAAGTCCAAGGTCCTCCCCCGTCCATCCAGATCTAGGAAGTTGAACATCCAAACTGTCTAGGCCCCCACAAAGCCAGAACCTGAAGTAGGATCAAAACCCCGTGCCGTCTTTGGCCTCTCGTCAGCTCTCATTGTCCGCCATGTTCAGAGAGTCCGGTTTTATCCCATGCTTTTTCAGTCACAGTCCAGCTGGCCTTTGTGAGCTCCCAATAGATCAGCCCCACTGTCTCAGTGGGTGTGTGCACCCCTCGTGGTCCTGACTTCGTTGTACATGTTCTCCCTCATTCTGCTCCTCATTAGGACCTTGGGAGCTCAGTCCTGTGCTCCAGTGTGGGTCTCTGTCTCTATCTCCATCCATCGCTAGATGAAGGTTCTATGGTGATATGCAAGATATTCATCAGTATGGCTATAGGATAGGTTCATTTCAGGTTTCCTATCCTCAGGTGCCCAAGGAACTAACTGGGGACATTGCCCTGGGCATCTGGTAGCCACCTCAAGTTCAAGTCTCTTGCCCACCCTTAGGTGGTTCCCTTAACTAAGATATGAGTTTCCCTGCTCCCCTATCCAACCTTCCTATATCCCCAATCATCCCGTTTCCCCAAGTTCCCCTCATCCTCTCCTTCACACTTTTCTCTCTCCATCTCCCCTTACCCCCATCCCACCCTACCCCCAAGATTCCAATTTTTTGCCCGGCAATCTTGTCTATTTCCCATAGCCAGGAGGATAACTATATGTTTTTCCTTGGGTTCACCCTCTCATTTAGCTTCTTTAGGACCACAAATTATAGACTCAGTGGCCCCCTATCCATGGCTAGAAACCAATTATGAGTGAGTACATCCCATGATCTTCTTTTTGGGTCTGGGTTACCTCACTCAGGATAGTATTTTCTATTTCCATCCATTTGCATGCAAAATTCGAGAAGTCATTGTTTTTTACCGCAGAGTAGTACTCTAATGTGTATATATTCCACACTTTCTTCATCCATTCTTCCATTGAAGGACACCTAGGATGCTTCCAGGTTCTGGCTATTACAAATAATGCTGCTATAAAGCAAAGGACACTGTCACTAAGACAAAAAGGCACCCTACTGATCTTCACCAACCCCGCAACAGACAAAGGTCTGATCTCCAAAATATATAAAGAACTCAAGAAACTAGACGTTAAAATGATAATTAACCCAATTAAAAAATGGGGCACTGAACTGAACAGAGAATTCTCAACAGAAGAAGTTCAAATGGCCAAAAGATACTTAAGGTCATGCTCAACCTCCTTAGCGATCAGAGAAATGCAAATCAAAACAACTTTGAGATATCATCTTACACCTGTCAGAATGGCTAAAATCAAAAACACCAAGGATAGCCTTTGCTGGAGAGGTTGTGGAGAAAGGGGTACCCTCATCCATTGCTGGTGGGACTGCAAACTTGTGCAACCACTTTGGAAATCAGTGTGGCGGTTTCTCAGAAAAATTGGGATCAACCTACCCCTGGACCCAGCAATACCACTCTTGGGAATATACCCAAGAGATGCCCTATCATATGACAAAAGCATTTGTTCAATGGTTGATCTTAATGCCTAAACTACCCAAGTTACTATATTTATACCAGAAGATTAGTGTATTTCTCAACCCTCATCAATTAAGCTTTATTTTCCAAAGACAAAAAGATGATCAATGCAGAGATTAAGGGGCGATAGATTCCTCAGTTCTTAAATAGGACATGTATTTCACATTCCCTCTCCTGAGTCTTCCGAGATAATCTGGAAGTAAATGCTGGAAGAATGTCAGATCCAGACACAGTAGATGTCTATAGTCACACAATATTTTTCCAGGAATGACAAGATAGTTTTGTGTATTAATTCAAATTGACTGGAAAACACAAAAGATGGGAGAAAAAGTAGGATGAGAGATAGTAGAGGAATTCAAAGAGAGAGAATGGAGGGGATAGGATCTAAAAAATTTATATTCATGTATGAGTGTCAAGTAAAATAGATTAAAGCATGATGTATGCTCCTATGAAACTTATAAATAATAACAATAATAAATGTATAATGAAAGTTTTGTAAACACACACCATATTAATATACTAAATAAAAGAACACATCACTAAATCTGTACTATCTCAGTAGTCAGTAAATTGTTCATTAAACCCATTATAATTGAATCCTTTTGTTGAATATTTTGTCTACTGCAACAAAAAAGTAGTTATATAGATTTAGCAATCGGAAAATAAAAAGTTTCTTTGCAGCAGTAAACATGTGTCCTTGATTTTTTTTTTTCACTTCAAGTCTCTATCTTTTCCAGGACAGATTCTACTTTCTTATATGTTTTCATATACTAACAGTGTTCAAAGTTCTATATTTCTAGTTAGCATGCATAATTTTCTCATGATAATTTAAAGATATAGCACCAACTTTGACAATATTTTTGTATAAAATAAATTGTTCATTTTTTAAGTGACTTAAAACACAAGGAGAAAATATTAAACATTTCATGATCTCCACTTTCATAAGATTGCATTATGAACATTTTTCATGTAAAAGGAAACTGAGTGGAAAATTTTAACCCTCTCTAATTTTTACAGTCACTTAAGCTTTATACAAATTTTGTTCATTTCATTATAAGTCCATTGTGGCTAACCTTAAGAATATAGTTTCTGTCTGAGGCCAGTGTTATTTTTAAGACTGCAAAAGCCTGGATCAGATAGAAATGACTTAGGACTAATATGAATTGATATAGAAATATACAATGAACAGTTCTTAGATCTGGTATCAATTTATTCATATTCTATCACCTAAAAAAATCTAATATGGTTGTGGAATAATTTAGGAGATGCAAGAGGAACTGACCTGAGTATGAACCCAGGAGACCTTAGGAAATCTGCAGCTATTGACCAGGGTTTTTAGGATGCTATACCATACATCTCTATGAAATACCATGAAACCTAATATAATCAAGTACAGAAGGCACAATGGATTTACAAGATGCACAAAAATTCTTTAAAACATCCCTAGCATATTCAAGAGATTTGGAGACTAAGAATAAACTATTTGATATAGATTCTACAGATCAATATCCCATTGATTCTAACCAACAACTGAACAAATCCATGTTATTTCAGTAACCTGATACCTGCTGTATGAGTTAATACCTATATTTCCCATGGTTCATTTTCTGTCTATCAATTTCTCCTTTGGAAGAATTGACTTGTAAGTAATACGTGGAAAATGAGCAAGAGGAATTTATTTGATGTCTGAACTTCAATACTGAGGAGAAATTCCAGACCATTTTCTTTTGTCTCAAATCAGTTCATTTCATATTTTATAAAAGACCGAGAAAACAGGGGAAGCTTCATGTCATAATTCGGAGATTTAAAGACAAGCTACACACTGTCAGAAAGGTTGAACCCAAATTTATCACCAAAGAAATTCATGAGATTGTGTGGACAGTAGTTTAAAACACAGATTTTGTAGACGTAACAATGTTTTCTCGAACTGGAAAATGTACCATTTGAAGGGAACAAAATTGTATTTTATGTTATAGTGGCAATGTCAGAAATATTTGTATTACTTAAGGTACCTTATTAACAAAGAAATCATGAGTTGTCAGAGTGTTTAACTGTGATCATAAACATCATTAACACCTATCTACAAAGAATGGAATTTCTTAGTTTGTCACAGAAGTATTTGTTATAACCAGTTTGCATTGCATTTCTGTTTGTTCAATTCTCATGTATGCACATTGGCATCTGGCCTCATAAAGCATATTGCGTTAACATTAACTTACAGTGGCATCTTGATATTTGCTTGTTACTATCTCTACATTTTCTTTAGTGTAGTTTATATAAATCTTATGCTCGATTATTAAAGTTGGATTTCTTGTTTTCAAATGTAATAGGTCAAATCTCTACATTCACCGCCAAAGAATTCCTGTTTGCAGAAATAAGCACAAATTATATGTCCTTCCTTCATTTTACCTTCACTGGAAACTCTAAAAGCTTCTCTTACAACACCTTTATACATAGTACCCTTTCTCATTTCCCTGCTTAACTGTTTCATGTCCACATTAATTCTTAGGATTAGACTGCACACCAGGATGAATCATGCAAAACCTGGCCAAGAGAAGCATTTTTTACTTCAGAAGATGAATAGGAATGTATTGAAAAGATCTGTAATATGTGGTTGAGCCATCTGGTGTGGGACAGGAGGGGAGAGAAGGCAAGTCGTCAGTGTATGGGGTGTGAAAAGAGGTAGGTGTCCTTCAGCATGTGCAATATGGACAAGCAGAGGAATGGCTTGTGGCATGTTTTACACCTGCTACATCATGCCTTCTCTAGGATTGATTTGCTGCTGTCAAATCAAGCAAGTACACAGTGTGGATGAACGTAAGACAGAAACCCACGCGTATCTTAGATAAAGACACTAGATATCTGTTTTTCTCACATAAAAGTGGTTCACAAAGTGGAAAGCTGTTTAAGTTTTGAAATGATGCTTTTCCACAGACATGGTAAGCAGACTGTACAGCTAAAGCCCTTCTGTTCCGCTGATGAATGTCCCTATACAGAGATTGTGTTCCCAGATGGCCATTCTATCTCTTCATTTACCCCCTAAAGAAATAATACTAACTGCTGTTTTTTCTCTCCTTGTTGTTTTTTTACCCATAGCTCAATATATTTAAAAGGATTTTACAGTTATTCACACTGGGAAAGTAACTCTGAGTCAAGCCACAGCAGTTATACCCCATCATGTCACAAGAGCTCCCTCAATTGTTTTTAACAATCCCAGGACAATTTAAGAATCGGTAATAATTTTCCTTTTGACTGGGAAAGACTTTTGATAGTTTTCAGAGAGACATAAGAAACACATTATCTTTTTATCTATTTAGTTTTATGTGTCTTCGTGTTTATTTTTCTCAAATAAAATATGAGTTTTAGAAATTAATGTTTTGTCTACTTTAGTTTTGGCTATATGCCCAGCTCATTTTGATTTATAATAAACATTCATTTAATTCATAAACTGTAATTATAATGTATTGAATAGGAATAGGAATATACTATTTGTAATGCATCCATATGTTTTTATTGAAAATATTAATATATGAAAAATAGGTGGGCAAACAAAATCAAAGCCCAAACTCTATTTCCAGGATGGATCATTTCAAGAGAAAAACCATACTGATTGCATAGGGACCACAAAAAAGATCTCTGGGTTCCATGAATTCTCAGAGTATATCAGAAGCCTGCTGTAAAATCAGAGCCATTCATCAAATCTTGAGAATACGAAGAGTCTAGCTTAGTATCTAGTTCAAACAATGGTCCTAGAATTGCCTCAAAGGGATTAAAATAATCTTTGTACAAAGAGCTACAGTTGTGTTGTTATCGTATTTCATCTCCTTAAAGCCAATACAGTGAAAACAATCAATATAGACATTTCAAAAGATGGAGTTTATGTTCACAAGAAATTGCTACAAAAGATACTCCAAATAATCAGATAGAATATTAAACTATACAGCATAAATGAGTAGACAATGTTAGGGGTTTAATATAGAAAGAAATATACTTCTCCCTTAAAACCACGTTTAATTTAAGTCACCAAAAAAGAAAAAAAAAAAACAGGAAATTATCCACCAAGCATCTCAACAGCTCAGATGTTTTTTATATTCGATGTCATGTTCATGGAGCTGCAGATGTCTCTGAGACAAAATATAAGTCATTGTTGTCATGTGTCTCAGACCTGACATGACACCTTTCACTTCACATAGTCTGTTTTTAGAGATAATCTATGCCTCTACTCATCCACAAGGTCTGTGTTTGGTATATTCTATAACCTGTGCTACATTGAACTTCTTTTGATTTTATCATGCACATTATATTTAAGAGGAAGGGTCACTGTCAATACAAAGTACTAGGTACACAGCTCTGTGGTAGAGTGTTTGCTCTGCACTCAGGAGTCCCAATTGTTCATTTTCATTATTGCAAAAAAAGAAAAGAAATAAAGAAAACAGACAGACACACACACACACATGCACACACACACACAGAAAAAGAGAGGGGTAGGGAGAGAGTCACCACTAACATATCAAAGGCAGCTCAGTTCTATTTGTTGAGCTCACAGCCATACCAAATCTTCCATTCTTTTTCTTTCTCATTCTATTTTCCTCCTAATATTCTGTATTCTAGCAGTGACTCTTCTACCTTATGAATGCCTGACATGCTTCCGACATGTCTCCAATGTGTGGGCGTCACTCTGACCGCCTTTCATTTCTTGGATGTGTCCACTCTCCTTATAGCACTCTCATGATAAGTTTTTTTTTTTTGGTGACTGCCTTTTCCAACAGCTGTTCTTCTCCCTGTAATGTGTCATGAGCTCCCAGTGATTAAATCATGCTATATCCCCCAGGGCTTGGGTCCGGACTCTCTCTAGAGTCAGAAATGGAATGAAGAAAGGATAGACACACTGACCTGTGCATAATGAAGATGTGGTCAGGTGCAGTTCTCTGAGTGTTATAATCTCTAACCTCAGCAAATTTATTAGGTAGGTGTGTATGTTGTAGGAGGGCCATTGCTGTGGTGGTTTAGCCACTCCTCTTTGTAGGTGAGAGGTTTAAGAGGTAAGCATCCCTGAGGAGGAAGCTGCAGTTGTTAGTGGTTACCCCAACTGAACAATCTTTCATAAACTCTCATAATCAACCTCAGAGGAAAACTTTTTCACCTTTCTTGAGCCTGATACATATGGGTAATGTCTTTCCCAGATTCCTCAAAATGCTGTTTCAAAATACATGTTCATTTAGAACTTCACTCAAGATTTTCTCAGCTCTCTACAAAGTCACTGTTATCCTTGTTTTCAGATCACTGAGGGATACGCATAGACATAGCATTTCCACAAAAGAACTGTATAGGTATCTATTAAACTAAAGCCACGAAGACCACTAAACCTAATGTTTTATTAATTTAGACTATGTTAATGATTATGCTATATTACCAAGGACTATAAAATTACTTATATATTTACTATTGGTCAAAAGTTTAATTTCTGTGTTTTTGCATGGGATATAAATATTTCTGAGAAACATATAAGAGTAAATACTGAAGAGGATAAATTAATATTAAAGTCCAGACCACTATAATAAATCAACCATTAATTATTTCATGTGGACCTTTTAGGTTCAAGAAACTGAGCTCATTGCCATAAAATTTAGTTCTCATCCTTAATTTGTTTGTAAAGAGCTGACAGAAACTAAATTTGTGCTTCTAAACTATAAATCACTGTGTGTTTAAGGCCATTTGAAGACTGTAAACTCAAACCACTATGAGATCAATTTAGAAAATAAGCAATTGTTTAAATATCTGGTAATGTTTTAATTTGTATGAATTATACTCATAACTAATTTTTTAAATGTTAAAAGGATAAGTGAATGAGACAATATTCATTTTCAATATGAAGAATATACTTTAAACATGAATACTTAGTGATGATAGTTCTTGTAAAAACTTAAAAGATTATTTCATATCAACTGTGTTATTTCAAAACTACAAGATGACTAGGACAACTCATTAATGTCTTTAACATTAATTATTTTGTTTTTAAGAATAACAAAGAAGTAGTAGACAGGCAATTCTAGACAGAATGTATTCTTCTTTCTCTTCAATTCTTTCAGCAACCAGACTTTAATTATAAGGAGATAACTAGAAGTGTTATGACCTGAATTCAAATTAATATTTGATTAAATTTCACAACACAGCGTGGGGCTATATCTGGAATGAACAGTTTGATGAAATTACAATTACTTAGTAATAGATATTAAGCTAAGTAACTATTAAATTGCTAATTTCGTAGGGTGTAATAGCAAGTGCCAAAGGAATAATACAGATTTTCCATAAATGCAAACTCGGTAGACATTTAGAGATTTTGGGCTGTGTGGCTGAACAATTCTTAATCATATTATATATTGAATACAAGCCTCATATTTGTGATGAGGTTTTATAAAACTCTTTGAAATCAGTGATGAATCTGAAAGGACCAATACTTGTAATTACTAATCTGTATTTCAACATACCAACAGAAAGGAGGCAAGGGATATTGTGATTAGTTTTGCATTAATGGAAGCAAACAAACAAAAAGAATGACCTGCATCATTTCCAAATTTAAAAGAAGTCAGTAAATGGGAAGCCATTTGGAAGAGAAGTGGACTGGGATAGAAAGATTTTTTTTTAAGAATATATGAGTATGCAAAATTCAAGAAGTCATTGTTTTTTACTGCTGAGTAGTACTCTAATATTTATATATTCCATACTTTCTTCATCCATTCTTCCATTGAAGGGCATCTAGGTTGTTTCCAGGTTCTGGCTATTACAAACAATGCTGCTATGAACATAGTTGAGCATATACTTTTGTTGTATGTTAGGGCATCTCTTGGGTATATTCCCAATAGTGGTATTGCTGGGTCGAGAGGTAGGTTGAACCCGACTTTCCTGAGAAACCGCCACACTGCTTTCCAAAGTGGTTGCACAAGTTTGCATTCCCACCAGCAATGGATGAGAGTGCCCCTTTCTCCACAACCTCTCCAGCAGAGGCTATCATTGGTGTTTTTGATTTTAGCCATTCTGACCGGTGTAAGATGGTATCTTAATGTTGTCTTGATTTGCATTTCCCTGATTGCTAAGGAAGTTGAGCACGATCTTAAGTGTCTTTTGGCCATTTGAATTTCTTCTGTTGAAAAGTCTCTGTTCAGCTCAGTGCCCCATTTTATAATTGGATTGATTAACCTTTTACGGTCTAATTTCTTGAGTTCTTTGTATATTTTGGATATCAGACCTTTGTCAGTTGCGGGGTTGGTGAAGATCTTCTCCCAGTCAGTGGGTTGCCTTTCTGTCTTAGTGACAGTGTCCTTTGCTTTACAGAAGCTTCTCAGTCTCAGGAGGTCCCATTTATTCAATGATGTCCTTAGTGTTTGTGCTGCTGGAGTTATACGTAGGAAGTGTTCTCCTACACAAATGGACGGAAATAGAAAACACTATCCTGAGTGAGTTAAGCCAGACCCAAAAAGAGGAACATGGGATGTACTCACTCATATTTGGTTTCTAGCCATAAATAAAGGACATTGAGACTATAATTCGTGATTCTAGAGAAGCTAAATAAGAAGGTGAACCCAAAGAAAAACATATAAGCATCCTCCTGAATATTAACCTTCATCAGGCGATGAAAGAAGACAGAGACAGAGACCAACATTGGAGCACTGGACTGAAGTCTCACGATCCAAAGGAGGAGCAGAAGGAGAGAGAGCACGAGCAAGGAACTCAGGACCGCGAGGGGTGCACCCACACACTGAGGCAATGGGGATGTTCTATCGGGAACTCACCAAGGCCAGCTGGCCAGGGTCTGAAAAAGCATGGGACAAAACCGGTCT
Organism: Chionomys nivalis; assembly: GCF_950005125.1. Lineage (NCBI taxonomy): Eukaryota > Metazoa > Chordata > Mammalia > Rodentia > Cricetidae > Chionomys > Chionomys nivalis. The sequence goes on along the minus strand of NC_080107.1, from coordinate 34,864,566 downwards.
CGCTGAACATAATGGACAATGAGGACTACTGAGAACTGAAGAACAATGGCAATGGGTTCTTGATCCTATTGCACGTAATGGCTTTGTGGGAGCCCAGGTAGTTTGGATGCTCACCTTAATAGACCTGGATGGAGGTGGGTGGTCCTTGGACCTCCCACAGGGCAGAGAAACCTGCTTGCTCTTTGGGCTGAGGAGGGAGGAAGACTTGATTGGGGGGGGGGGAGGGAATGGGAGGTGGTGACGGGGAAGAGGAAGAAATCTTTAATAATTAAATAAATTAATTAATAAAAAAATTTAAGAATAAAAAAAGAATATATGAGTAGACACAACTCTAGTAAAGTCAGGAAAGAGTAAAGTCCTCCAAGGTGGGTTTCAGTCAACATAAACTATTAGGATCAAGAGATTATTAGAGCCAGGCAGTGGTGGCGCACGCCTTTAACCCCAGCACTTGGGAGGCAGAGGCAGGCGGATCTCTGTGAGTTCGAGACCAGCCTGGTCTACAGAGCTAGTTCCAGGACAGGCTCCAAAACCACAGAGAAACCCTGTCTCAAAAAACCAAAAAAAAAAAAAAAAAAAAAAAAAAAAAGGATTATTAGATTCTAGAGTAATATAGTCTGCTGTGACAACCTGACTACATGAGTTGATAGGGTAAAAGTAGGCTACTAATGTATAGCAGAGGATGTGTTGTAAGCATTAGCAAAACTAATGTTCACAGTTGTATTAATTTTCTCACTGCTTAGACAAAAAGGTTTATTTTAGCTGATAATTCAAGGTATGATAGAAAGTTACTATGCTAGGTGGTTGCTTTTGAGGAGCAGAGAACTATTTCAGCTTAGGTTTGCTTCCTTGATGGGAACTTGAATCTTCATTTGATGGAGCCCTTAGTGGGTAGAGTTTTGATATCCAGACATTATTCCTATTGTACAAGTGCAGCATGCGTTTGTCTTCAATGGTGTTTATACCTTAAATAAGTATAGTAAATGGTAACCAATCTACATTCCTAGACGCAGAGAGTTTAGGTAAAGAGGAGGAATTTAGGGGAGACATGTGGATCTCCCTGGAAATGGGAAAACATAATAGATTTTGATGGTGGGTAGGAACAAGATTTTGATTTTGTTGGGACAAGAATGTGAGAGATCAGGTTGGGGGGAATGGAATGGAGATGAGATGGCTGGAGTTGCCAGGATTTGGAGAGCTGTATGGAAACATAATGCACTGGAGACTTCCTGGAATTGATAAGGTGGCCCTAGTAAAGATACTTATTAAAGAAGGATATGGAGTCTCAACTGGCCTTTTCTTGTAGCCAAGCAAGACTTCCAGTGACAGGACTCTGTTGTATTCGATGGAACTTTTGTCTGAGGGGTTCACATAGGGATTCCCAAAGAACCTAGGCTGGTGCTAGAACAGAGTGTTGCTCTAAGCAATCAGACAGTGGGGGCCTGTTGAGGATAACATCCACACAGCCCATTGAACATGGAGAAGTCAAGCTGTTGCCTTCATGGAGCCTTCACCCATACATTCTAGTCTCATTGGTGCTGAAAGGTACTCTTCAGGCTACCAAAAGAGAATCGTGGACACCAACCCCACCTCCTAACCTTTGACGAACCATCACTCAGTCCTGTCTGCAAGATGTGCTGGGCCAATGGTGGCACAGAACTTGTGGGAGTGGTTGTTCAATGTCTAGTTTAACTTGAGGTGCCCTACATTAGAGGCAGCTCGTATTTGACAGTGTTTGGTTAGCCAGGAACTGGAGGCTGGGTAACCCAGAGACCTAGAATATAAACAAACACTACTGGTTTGAAAAAGGAAAGAATCAATAAAATGATTTCTATTGATATCTGGCTATACTCATAGACTGGGTCTTGTCAAGTCAGAGAGGCTTCTTCAGGCAGCAGATGGGAGCAGATGCAGAGACCCACTGCCAGACGTTATGCAGAGATACAGAGAGAGTTTATACTAGAGATCTCCAAGGGATTCCTCTCCTTGGAGCTCTGGGAATCCCAGGGAAAAGAGCAATGGAAGTTTATAAGACTTGGAGGGGATTGAGGACACCAGGAGAACATGGCCACTGCATCAACTGAGCAGGGCACATTTGGACTCTTAAAGGCTAAAGTGGTAAGCATCAGGACTGCATGAGCCTATACCATGCCCTCTGCATGTATGTTGTGGCTGTTAACTTGGTGTTTTTGTAGGAGTTCTAACTCTGAAAGCCAGGGTGTTTTTGACTGGTTTGCCTATTCTTAGGACTCTTTTCTGTCGGGTGGCCATGTCCAACTTCAGTGTGAGGGCTTTTGCCTTGTCTTATTTTATTGCTATCATCATCATCATCATCATTATCATTGTCATGATTGGTCACTGTTTCTTGGAGGTCTGCTCTTTTGCAATGGTAAACTGAGAGTAAGTGGATTGGGGCAGAGGGAAGGTGGCAGGGAGATCTGGTAGGAGTGGAGGGAGGGGAAACTATGGTCAGAATGCATTATATGAAGAAGAATCTAATTTCATTTAAAAATTATCCCCCGAAATAAAACAAACAGACAAAAAATGTACATCTTCATTCTTATCATCATACTGCTGTCCTGTCTTGAAATTTCTTCTGCCAAAAATTTAGCACATTATCTTTATATTCAATTTAACTCAAATTCTTTGGGTGTAGAAAGAATGAAGTCAAATTCTTCCTTAGAAAATTATACCAGTGGTCCCTAACACAGGTCTTGACAGAGTCCCTGTTTACCTCAAAAACTTATGAGCTGGTCCTCCACTGCCTGTTTCTCTTAATATCCTTGTCTCCAAATTTCACACAAAAATAGATTATTAAAATCTTGCTAGGCATTACTTAGCTCAATCTTGCAAAAGTTCTTTCATATCCCAGCCACAAAATCATTTCAAAGGCTTAAGAACCACGTAGGTTTATCCCTACAATGTCCCAATTCTGGGTACCAATGTTTCTTAGATACTTGCACTGTTGCTATATAAAATGGCATGACCAAAAACAACTTAAGGAGTAAAGAGTTTATTTTAGCCAACATTTCAATCCTTAGTCCATTCCAGTGCTGACATCAAGGCAGCAGAGGCTTAGTGCTGCTGGTTATGTTATCCATACGGACAGAAGAAAAGGAACCTGAATGTATGGTACTTCTCAGCTCACTCATTTCTTTTAGTATATTCCAAGATCCCATTGTAGGGTAAAAGGGACAACTGGAGCAGAAAACTGACCAATCACTGAGCACCCTGACTCTGAACCCAGAGTCAGAGAAAAAAGACACACCCTGTATTTGAGTCCTGGGCCAAGAAGAGAAACATCTTTATCCCTGAACACAGCACTAAAAACGAAGATTAGAGTCAAAAAGCTAAAATGGACCAGTGAAAGAAACACAGTTTGGCCATGAAATCAGAGTCATCTCTTCACCTGACCAGCTAAACTGACAAATCCCTGAGCAGGGAAAAACTAACCAATCCTCCATCTCCCTGGAAAAACTCCTCCCCTAAGAAGCCCTATATAAGCCTATCTACCCCTTCAGTTAAGATCTGCCATTAATCCATCCCTAGCAGAGGCAGCCACTCTCCTGATTCCTCCCTCCCAAATAAATCTCTTTCTCAAAAGAATCTTGGGTGATAACCTTCATTCCAGCACAGAGCAGAAGAACCTGGCTTGATGTCCCTTAGGGGAGTGAGCTGAAAAACCTTTCTGAGACTCCCTAGGGGGCCTCAGCAAGGCAGAGCAGAACAGAAGAACCTTGCTAGGAAGCTCCTTAAGGGGGCTGAGCAAGACTAGTGGAGGAAAAGCAAAAACTTTCGCCAGAGCTGGAAGAGATTTCTACACTTCTGCAGGGGGGGAGGGGCTTCCCTTTAGGAGAGTGTTAGCAAAAGAAACATCTTGGACTGGAGAAGAAGCAAATAGCTCTGCTAGGATGCTCCTATAAGGGAATAGAGCAGAATTCGACTGTAGCAGCTCTCCAGGAGAGGAGCACAATCCCTATATCCTGCAAGGAGACCATACCCCACAGCACCCCAGCTTCAGGTAATCTGGCTTTCTGACAATCAGGACACCTTTCCTCCAGGGCTGAGCTGTCCCATTGCAGTTCCAGCCTCCAGAGCTGTCCTATTGCAGCGCCAAGTAGCCTGGCTTCTCAATAGTCAGGACACTTTTCCTCCATAGCCTAGCTGTCCTATTGCAGCTCAACACTGCCCCCGAAGCTGTCCTATGGCGGCTCCAAGTATATCCTGGCTTCCGGATAAGTCAGGATATCCCAGCACCCCTACTGGACCATATTCCCCTACACCCATGCCAGTGGAATGGTCAACCCACAATTAAGGTTAAGCCCACACATTTCAGTTAATATAAGAAAATTAAATGTTCCAAGGTTCATTCACAGGTTATTCTGGAGGCTGTCAAACTGACAATTAACAGTAACCACCAAACATACACTTCACTTATTTATTTATTTTTTATTCTTTTTTAATTAAAATTTCCACCTGCTCCCCATTTCCCATTTCCCTCCCCTCCTCCCAAATATTGCCCTCCCCCCACTTCCCTCCCCCTATCCCCACTCCTCTTCTCCTCCCCCCACTCCATTCCCCCTCCCTCTCGATACTGAAGAGCAGTCCAAATTCCCTGCCCTGCGGGAAGACCAAGGTCCTTCTATCTATGTCCAGAAAGGTGAGCGTCCAAACAGGCTAAGCTCCCACAAAGCCAGTTCATGTATTAGGATCGAAACCTAGTGCCATTGTCCTTGGCTTCTCATCAGTCTTCATTGACCGCCATGCTCAGAGAGTCCGGAATCAACCCATGCTTATTCAGTCCCAGACCAGCTGGCCTTGGTGGGCTCCCAATAAATCAGTTCCACTGTCACAGTGGGTGGGTGCATCCCTCGTGGTCCTGATTTTTTGCTCATGTTCTCCCTCCTTCTGCTCCTCATTTGGACCTTAAGAGCTCAGACCGTTGCTCCAAATTGAGACTCTGTCTCTACCTCGATCCATCGCCAGATGAAGGTTCTAAGGTGATATGCAAGATATTCATCAGTATAGGATAGGGTCATTTCAGGTTCCCTCTCCTTAGTTGCCCAAGGTACCAGCTGGGGACATATTCCTGGACACCTGCGAACCCCTCAAGAGTCAAGTCTCTTGCCAACCCTAAGATGGCTCCCTTAGATAGGATATATACTTCGCTGCTCCCGTATCCATCCTTCCTATATCCCAACCATCCCAATCCTCCGAGCTCCTCCCATCCTCCCCTTCTCATATTTCTCATCCCATTTCCCCTTTGCCCCATGCCACCTCACCCGCAAGTTCCCAGTTTTTGCCCTGGAATCTTGTCTACTTCCCCCTCTCCATGCGGATGACTATATGATTTTCTTTGGGTTCACTTTCTTATTTAGCTTCTATAGGATCACACCCTACCCCAAGATCCAGTAATACCACTATTGGGAATATACCCAAGAGATGCCACATCAAATGACAAAAGTATCTGTTCAACTATGTTCATAGCAGCATTGTTTGTAATAGCCAAAACCTGGAAACAACCTAGATGCCCTTCAATGGAGGAATGGATGAAGAAAGTGTGGAATATATACATATTAGAGTACTACTCAGCAGTAAAAAACAATGACTTCTCGAATTTTGCGTGCAAATGGATGGAAATAGAAAACACTATCCTGAGTGAGGTATCCCAGACTCAAAAAGAGGAACATGGGATGTACTCACTCATAATCGGTTTCTAGCCATAAAATAAAAGACATTAAGCAAACATACACTTCAAAGTTACAACGATGTCTCATATTCTGAGCAAAGGCAAGAAAGGAATAAAACGTGTAAAGGCAGAGTTACCCATGGATGATGGAGGCCAGTATCTAGCTTTGACTAGAACCACTAACTGAGGGGGAGTGCAGATGTCGCCCTGGCATCTCATGCAGAGGTAGGTTTGCATCTTTGTGTTGCCAAATATGTTTGCATCTTTGTGTTGCATTATGGCTAAGTAAGCCTTTGTGACTCAGCTGTCTCAGATCACATATACAGTAGTGATGTTAGTCAGTAGAAGAGCTATGTCAATGCTAAGATTCTCTAATCCAGAAGAAAACGGCTTTCCCATTTTCCACAGCAGAGCATGTTAAAGAATTTATATTTATTGCATTTTGAGCAAGGTGGTGTAAAAAAAAGAGGTAGTGTAATTATTAAAGTCACACATTTGGAAGGTTAATGAGTTGCATGGGTTAACTCTTAAGGGAAGGTCACTTGACTTGTCCCAATGTCTTGGGAGGATGAGATGAAAAGCTAGCAGACAGAATATATTACAGAGGCTGATGTACCAATCAACACCACTGGGAGAGGAAAAAAATAAGGGAAAAGGATAAGAAGTACATAGTTTCTAGCCTTGTGTTTGTTAGAAGTTTTACCAGAATGATACTGGACAGTTTTTATCTATGAAGATGAATGCAGAATCTTTGGAATGACGTTGTCCAACTGCCAGCTGGAAACTCAGAATTGGATATTCTGGTGACAGATTCAAATGCTTAGGAATACGAAAGTAACAAGCCACGCTGCAAACAATGGAGTTCCTTGGACTCTGTGTACTGAGCAAAGACACCTACCTGAACAAACGGCTGTCATAAGCTTCAGGAAATTGGTGTGTCACTTTGCCTTGTTTCTCTGAGACAAGCCAGGCATTTAGATCACTTACTGTTTTTAATGTTTGATAAAGATACTAACCCAATAAAACATGTTCATATGAGAAATAGGCAAAAATGACTCCAAACTTCACTCTGTGTGTTACCTGCTAGATGGAACTCTTCACATTTTCAGAATTGGTAAAACATAACAGCAAAACTTTGGAGTAAGGATCAAAACTGCCAAAGTAACGAATGGAAAATGCTAAAAGGAGAGAAGTCTATGAAGAAGAGATACTCAATGAATTGTATACTTGTTAGTGCGTATAAAAGCAGATGTCTCTTAATAATAAGAATGAAAAAATGTAAGTGTTTATCAAGAAGAACTGACTGAAGAAGAAAGAGTGCAGGCAACGTGCTTATGAAGCTTTGGGGGAAATGGAAGAATTAAGAAGAAAGAGGAAGAATTGCTTTGCATTCTCTTGATGAGACGTATATAAGTGTATCTGTGCAGGCATGCATTCCATTATGTTTTCAAGTATCTATTATTTCTAGACTTACTTTTTGGCTGAATTATTGAGTTAGCTATCTCCATTTTTTGTGTGTTAATATGTGGCAATGTTACAGTAATTAGAGTCACCAACTACATAAGAATATGTGACCAAAGAATTGGAGAGCATCATCATTCATTTGTATAATTACATAAGTCCACAATTAGTGGCTTTATTGAATGTATCCAATACAATAGAGTAAGTGGTCTTAATTCAATGCTTAAAGGTTACTTTAAGTATTTATAAACTGCACTTTATTGAATGACATTCACAATCCACTGATAGAAAAAGATGCTGTGTCTGGATACTACCCATTTTTTTGTAGTAAGATATTGAGGTTTAATTGTAGATAAACCTTAAGTTTTCTATGCAAAAAAGTAACCCCTTAAACAGATGGTTGGCTGCAAGATTTTGCCACATTTCTAAAATATTCTCTGAAAGCCACCAACGGACTTGGTTCACTCTATTTATGAGGCAGGAGCAAAGAGCTGATGAATCTAAAGTTGTTAACTAAAAACAGAAATGCAACAATGTTGTGAATAACAATTTAAAAACATTAGAAATTCTTTCTTTGTTGAAAATGCTCCTAGACATGCAGGGGGACATGAAGTCCTAGAAGAGAGCCACAGAGACTATTATATTGTAGGAGGAAACCTTAGATGATGTGCTTGTGGTATGTGGGCACAGAGGAGAAGAAGCATTTGCTGTTGGGTCACCCTGTGCTCTGTGCTCTCAGGTTTGTCCGCCTCTCTCCTTCCAGCCACCCAGAGAGCTAGTGCTGACTTATGTTTCACTTCTCAGTTTTCCTCACCACATGACTGACTCTAGAACCTAGGTACATGATTTTTTTTTCTTCCCAGCCTATTAATATCTTCCTTCCACCTGTTTTTGTTGGTGTTTCTTCTTTTTCTCACTTAAAAACAAGTCCAAATTTACTTTCAGGTTTCCTACAGCTGTTCTTGTAATCTATGTGGTTTTTGTTTTGCTTTTCTAAATTAAAACACCATCCAAATAACTGACTGAAAAAAAAGTTTATTAATTTACTGGTGGGCTTTTCTAGTTTTTCTTGATGTTTTATTTACTCTTTGAAACTTTCATATAATATGCTTTTATCATATTATTTTCTCTTCCTCAACTCCTACCAGATCTCCCCCTTTTCACCATCCACCCAACTTCATGTTCTCTCTCTCTTTCTCCTTCCCTCCTATCTTCCTTCCCTCCCTCCCTCTCTCCCTCATTCTCCCCCCCTCTTCATACCACACACACACACACACACACACACACACACACAATTCCTCTTGAGCAATAGACTTGCTCTAGAATGGTGCTGACATACCTAGTGTCAGCCCACGAAAGAAAACTGATTTTCTCTCTCCTGACAGTTATACATTGCAAACAATTGCTTGCCTAGGAGTGGGATGTGAGGCTTTAGTGCTGAGAGTTTGGCTTGAAGTTTTACAGGTCTTGTATATGCTATAAACATCTCAGTGAGTGATTACATGCATTATTAGTCCTGTTGTGTCTAGAAAATGCTGTTGCCTTAAGAATCATCTAGTGCCTCTGACTCTCTTACAATAAAAAGTTCTAATAGGAATTTTAATAGCCCAAGTATCTACATAATAATTCATAGAAAGGTAGGTAGATAGGTACATAAACAGATGAACAAACAGAAAGATAGGTATGTAGGTAGATAGATATATAGATAGGTAGGTAGATATATATATATATATATATATAGGTAGGTAGGTAGATATATAGATTGGTAGATAGATATTAGATAGATAGATAGATAGATAGATAGATAGATGATAGATAGATGAACAAATAGAAAGATAGGTAGATAGAGAGATGTTGATAATAGATAGATAGATAGATAGATAGATAGATAGATAGATAGATAGATAGATAGATAGATAGATAAACATATAGGATGATAGGTTCTTGACTCAGCAATTCAGATCAGGGATAACAGCTGTGTGTTATTTCTGCCCTAATGTTTGTAACCTCAGCTTAGAAATCTTGCTGGTAATCTGGAGGTTGCAGGTTTCAGTGGGCTTTGTTTTTATCCTCACAATTGGCACTGGATTATCCCAAAGGTTGGCTCACCTGGAATTTATGAGTGCAGTGCTCACACAGAATATCCACAGAGAATAAGTTGAACATGTGTGTCTTAGGAATCACTTGCTTTTACATCCACTTGTTTCTTTGACTGACAGCAGATATGGTCTAATATTTAATAAAATGATTTTTTTTAAATTGTAAGGCCAGGCAGTGGTAGCACATGCCTTTAATCCCAGCACTCAGACACCAAAGCTACACAGAAAAACTCTGTCTTGAAAAACTAAAAAATGAAAAATAATTGTATTAGACAGGGTTCTAGAAAAGAACATAATCAATAGACTAAAACACATACACACTTACATACTTATAAATTTGTTATGCTATCTTTAAAATAGTAGCAACAGGAGGTTCACGCCTGAGAACTGAGAACACAGGAATTCAGTCTTGCAGGCTCAGTTCCTCTGCAGTCAGAGCAGCCACACAATGGCTTTCTTTCACTACTGTGGTGTGTGTGTGTGTGTGTGTGGGTACGTGTGTGTGTCACAAGTCGCTTTTTGGTGCACAAAGTAGTGTGTCTTAAGCAGTCACAATCTGGTCTCGGAAGTCCAGAATTCTCTTAGAGAGCTGCTGGGCCCTAGTCCATGATGAAAGCTTGGATTTGCTGGTACTGATATCAGCAAAGGAATCAACAGCAGCCATAATGCAAGTTAATTTAGCAGCAGGAGAGATGATCTCCACTCTGCCTTTCTATCGGAGCTACTACATGAAGATGCTGCCCACAGATAGAGTCTCCCTACATCAGTCAATCAGGACACTTCTTATATGAGGCTCCCTACTGAAGTGTTTATAATTTCTGACAAGTTGACATTAAAACAAACCATAATAAAACATTTTAGCCATTCTCTCTAGTTCTCTTTCCATTAAGTTAGCTATATACCGTTCCTTTAACAGTCGTGCTGAGAAAGTGGCTTACAGATGCCATGTAAACAGTCTCCCACAGACTTCTAGCACTGGCATCTTTTCAATGTCCTTGCACTCAAACTCTACTTAAACATTGTCAGTTGTTTTCTGATTGTCAACGGAAACGATTCAGTTCTCATGGTGCTGATCACAAACATGCTAAACAGGTATTACTACATACTATGTACTGAGTCCATGGGCACCCTTTGGGCACTTGAATGATGCATGGATCTCACGGTATCTATGCATTTGGCCCCAATGCATTTGTAGATAGCAATACTGTATGCCAGTCTCAAAAGGTTGCACATAAATTTTGTAATGTGTAAGAAAGCAGGTTAAACTGGATATCATAATATCAAGTAACATAAGCTGGACTCAGAAATACAGATACTGCATATTTTACTCCTCCATGAGAAATAGAAGTAGTGAAGAAGAAAATGAAGGAAAGGAACATGGAACTAAGGGAGATGCACTAGAGGGATAGATGGAGATGAAGGAACAACATAAGAGAAACCTAGGGACCATGCTCTAAAACATCCAGAAAGGAACAAACACAGTATGAATTCACTTTATTGAGGGATTTAAAAAATTCAAGACCACAGAGACAGACAATCGAATGGTTGTTGTGAGGGACTACAAGAGAGAATGAGGGGTTCACAGTTAAATGGTTATGAATTTCCAGTTTGAGAAAATGAAGTGAGTGCTGGAGATGCCTGCTGGCAATGACTGCACAATAAAATGAATTTTCCCAACACCACTGAACTGTACACTTCAATATGGCCAAAATATGATAGAATTTCACAAACTTTCTCAGCATGCACTTTAACTTCAGAAGCTCAGAGTAGACAAAATGCAGAGGAGAGGTAAGTATGAAACCCCAAACCTCAATAAGGGGCTATTGGCAGTTGACAGTCATCAGGAAAGGGAGTTACTATTTTTAAGGGTATGACCCCTGTTTGGTTTACCTTGCAAATATGGGAAGCACAAACTCTACTTAATATATGTTTAAAAAATAAAGAAGATATAAAGTTGGATGGGTAGGAAGAGAGAAATCGATCTAAGAAAAGTTGGGGAAAGGGGAAAATACAATTAAAATTCATCCTGTGAAATCCTCAAAGAACTAACAAAGTATAAAAATAAAAAAAACTTGTGGGTTTTGTTCATTTTAGCATAATTAAAAATTGTAATTAAAAGCCGCCAGCATTGGAGGACGTGAAGATATTTTAGTGGGCACAGCACTTACTGCACAAATGCAAGGACCCAAGCTCAAAGATCTGAGTTTGAATCTCCAGCCTTGCACAGAAATCCTAGAGTTTCACATACACATGTAGTCCTATACTGCAGTGGTAGAGGCAAGTGGAAATTAAGATCTTACTGGCCTGTTAGTATACCTGAAATGGCAAGCTCCACGTTCTGTGGTAGATGTTTCCTGGAATAATCAAATGGAGAGCTACAGAGGAAAGTACCCAATATGGACAGCACATGTGCACACACAGCTGCACACATATATATCCACATGCATAAAATACATACACACAAACATACACGGAGATGGACATACACCTGCATACTAACACACGGATAAACACAACCACACAGAGAAACAGGGACACACAAACAAGCAAACACACCTAGACATACCAAACTCACATATACACACACTACCACCACCAGCACCAGTTATATATCTTCTAAAATCAATTCTAAGAGTGTATTTAAAAATGGAAACATGGATTTTTCTCTAGTTATAAAGCCTTGGTAAAAGAAATATATAAGCTATACAATTCATTAGCTAGATGGGTAGAGGAACTGTCTTCTGTTTGTAGAGGTATTGCAGTGGTTTGGAAGAAAATGGCCCACAAATGGAGTGTCATTATTAGGATGCATGGCCTTGTAGAATAGGTGTGGTCTTGTTGGAGAAAGTGTGTTATTGTGAAGGTGGGCTTTGTGGTCTTATATAAGCTCAAGATGCCACCCAGTGCTCACAGTTGACTTCCTGTTTACTGCAAAATGTAGGATTCTCAGCTACTTCACAAACACCATGCCTGCCTGCAAGCGGCCCTATTCCCTGCCATGATGATAATGAACTGAACCTCTGATACTTTAAGTTAGTCTTCTTAATTAAATGCTTTCCTTTATAGGAGTTGCCGTGGTCATGGTGTTTCTTCGCAGCAATAGAAACCCTAACTGAGACAGCTACATAGGTAGGATATATAAAAATAAAAGAAAAAGGTTGAATTTGACAAAGTTTTCAAAATTATATTAAGAAATTGACTGCATTCCCAACTCCAAAACCCTCACTGTGAATTCTAACAGTACATTGCTGGTAAAGCAATTTAGATATATTCCATTCATTTTCTACTTCTTTTAATTACATAAATAGATGTCTTCTCTGCTGGGTGGTAAAACTCAGCATGCTGCTATTAAGCCTTGAAAGAAAGGAATCTTTCATTTACATTAACTCCTTAGAATATAACAGATTGCTTTCACATGGGTGATACACTGTAATTCTTTGTTGCATTTAATTACATTGTATTTGGAGTTTGAAAATTCAGTACACAATATAATGATTAAATAACCTAGAAAAGTGCAACCGTACTAATATTTCTTATGAGGCTGCCACGACTTTCCCAAATGGTTTCAGCAGTCACAGACATGACTGAATATATCCATAAAGCCCAATTACAGGACATTGGAAAATAATGAAAATTGTGTTTCGATACATTTCACACTGTAACCTCTCTAAATTCCATGAATTTACAGTGCAACTATGTATTTCTAAGTTTGAATGAAAAATACTCAAAGGGAGTTTCATTTCATTATAAAATAAGGAGACGGAACACCAATAACTGGCATGGTTCAAGCTACAGTACATGTTTAGAGAAGACAATATTAGTGGGAAAGAAACTAGAAAGGAAGGCAGTGGGGAGAGAACTGTGTGCTTCATGATCTACCCTATTTTTAATAGCTGTATTTATCCCAACTTCATAGAGTAGGGCTTTCCGTATCCTGGAAATGCCACATACTTTAAAGTAAGTTTAAAGCATGTAAAATACTAAGTTCTCTTCCTGTTGCAGGTGTTGGGATGGACATAAATACAAGTTACACAAAGCCATTGTTGTTGATCAAATCAATGTATTTTTGTCCTTAGTCTAAACAATACTGGAGTTTTACATAGTCTCTAGTTATGTGTTAACTAATTTTGTGACCTGAAACAGATAACCTATTGCTTCATGAAACCCCTGCATCTGGAAGCTTAGGTATTGATAACTTGCTCATCAAGCAGGGAAAGACTTTTGTTCATCTCTGCTCACCAATTTGAAGCTGGTGTGTCATAGATATGCCAAGTCCTATTAATTTCTAGGACACATTCTGAGTCAACGAGCCCAGAACCTGAAACAACACGAAATGCCTCCATGAGCCCCATAGGATGCTGCAAAGTCATCAACACGGTATTCTCATCTATTGCACTAAATCTAATAATGACTTTATGAAATTAATTCTTTTTAATGGTATTTTGGGGAATTTTACTGATGATGCATTGTTTCTCCATTAATGAGAAGCTAAGAAACAACAGTGACTTACAGATGTATGTAGACAACAGTGTGTGAGGCTTAAGAATCGTAGTATGAGTTAATATGTACTCCCTCTCAACAAATGAGCCGTATTTTTCCACCATTAAGTCAACTATTTTAAGTATATGTTTCTATAAATTCAGAGCACATTTCAAGCATGGGATCATATTTAAGACACATGTAGTAGATTATTCATCCCCAATACTCAAGGATACTGTGAGTTGATCATTATTGAGAAAGACTTTTGTAATGCACCAAATAATTTGAAAGCTAAATAACATATTCAAGCAGTGCGAATTGCAGAATAGGCTGTCTAGGTGCCTGCCACTGATAATATACAAAAAAATGGATTAAATACACACAAGAAAGTACTACTTCATAATAAAAAAGAATGAATGGTTGTTTGCAGGAAAATGGATACTGAGCAAACTAAGCCAAACTTAGAAAGTACCCCCCTCTTTTATTCCTCATGTTCAATCTGAATTATTTAAAATGGAAAAACTGAAAATAGAAAACTATTTGGGAAAAGGAAGTGGACCAAAGAAAAGTGAGAATAAAAGATTGTAATGGGTGACTCCAATTAATGAATGTCTATGCATGCGTAAAACTGTCATAATGAAATCTATGTCTGAGTATGTATGAAATATAATAAAATCTATGATTTTATACAATTAAATATACCAATAATGTTTGAAAACATTTCAAAGGAGGCACAGATGAGCTTGCCCTGTTTTAGAAAACTGCAGGAGTCTAACACTGTTAGTTCTCATTGTGCAAAGTGTGTATAGAATAAATAATTTAGTAGCTATTTATGCTATTTTGGGAAATTAGCAAAATAGCCTCTGAGTACAAGTAATCACTGAAGATCATTGTATGTGAGAACAATTGTACTTTTATTTTTTTCAGTTTTGTTTATCTGGCAGTACTGTGAAGAATAAAGAGAATATCTACTGAGAGACTAGCGGTAGACTACAGAGTTCAATAGGGAGATTGTGAAACTAAAAAAAAGATGAATTAAAGTTTCAGTAGGAAAATCTACAGATTGATTCATCATTAAATGAAGGTATTCAAAGTGGAAGAGCAGCAGTCTTAGATACTGTCTTTTGGTGGTTAATGGTTATGGTTCTGTTTAACCAAACTTTTGATAATGAGCAATTATTTTCATAACATTTAAGTCTTGAAACATTTCTGGATTCATTATAGACATATCAATCTTATTTGATGTCAATAGTATCGATCTTTCTAAACTATGCAGTTTTTCTTGAACTGATCATGTAAAAAGTGATGGCTTGCAGAAGTTGTTGTCAATAATGTTTAAAATGGTGCTATAAAAGCACTTAAATAATTCATAGCTGGTTTACATGTCTGCCAATGCTGATAAAGGTCTACTGTCAAGGAGATCCTGAACTGAAGCCTAGTGAAGAGATAATTTATAAAAGAGTCTAACCAGAATCATTGTTTATTAACCATTTTTTTCCTGACAGTCTAGGTGAAATCTTACTCAGGGAAGAGAAAATCATTTTTCTTCCTATGTTGTCTTCAAAGTATACACCAAATATCATCAAATCAAATAGAGCCCTAAAAACATAAAACTTGTCAAACTGAATAAGAAATAAGAGTGAAGTTTACAATAGAGAAACAAAACTGAAATAAAGCGAGTTTATCTAGATTGACAAAGAAGACTGTTTGCATACAGGGCATTTTTATAGTATGAATGGCAAATCAAAGAATCTCCACATACAAATGAAAACTTACTGGACCTATGGAGCTCCACGTGAGTGAATGTGACAGTCCCCTGTGAAAGATGAAAGCAGGATATTAAAGAAAACATTCACCAAGTTCCTTGTAACTGGTGCACTGTGAGAAGCTGATATATTTGAACCACTCTACTTGTCACAGGGCTCCTAGATGTTTTATGGGCTTTTTAGAAAATGGGAAATCATTAAAAATAGTTACTTAAAGCTCCAAGTTTTCCCTTGCTATTAGAAATGACTGGAAGGTCATACCTAAAACCTTGAGACAGTAAGACAGTTCTCTCTCCTAACAGAACCACTGCCTTTTCACTTGTCACTTTATAAAAAAAGATTTTATTTTTTAACTTATATGAAGCCATTGTCTTACAGGATGATTTGTTTAAAAGGTACTTTGTCTGTGTCTGTGTACCTTTTAAAGTCTGTGTACTCTGTAGCTAAAGTTCTTGTTACTCAAGGGTAAGGTTGTGAGTTCAGATATCTGTAGCTCATGTAGATCCATATATATACATATCAGCTCTCCGGTGAAAAGATGGGAGGAATATTCAAGAGAATCCCTCAAACATCATAGGACAAGAGTTCGAGACCAGCCTGGTCTACAGAGCTAGTTCCAGGACAGGTTCCAAAGCCACAGAAAAACCCTGTCTCGAAAAACCAAAAAAAAAAAAAAAAAAAAAAAAATCATAGGACAAAAAAACCTCGTGAAGGCAGCAGCAAGCAAGAGATCAAGTAATATAGAAGACAAATACCAATACTTTAGGCTGTCCTCTGTCATACCTCATCCACTGCTCATATCCTACATGCCTGTGTGTGTGCACACAAATAGACACACACACACGGGATTTATTTATTTATTTATTTATTTTGGTTTTTCGAGACAGGGTTTCTCTGTAGCTTTGGTGCCTGTCCCGGAACTAGGTCTTGTAGACCAGGCTGCCCTCGAACTCCCAGAGATCCACCTGCCTCTGCCTCCCAAGTGCTAGGATTAAAGGCGTGCGCCACCACCGCCTGGCATTGGGATTTATTTTTTAAAGAAATAAAGAGAAAGAGGTACTGTACATGGTTCTCAAGAGGGTGGTGCATGTTATGCTCTGGAAATCATAGGACACAAAAGAAGCCCTGAGTCAAGACATTCACAGAAGTTGCCATGGAAAAAGGTGGGCAAAGCAGAGCAAGCAGATGCAGAACCAGACATCCTAAATCATGAACTGCACTATTCAACCCTGAGCTGATCAGAGCAGGGAGATGGTGAACAGGTTACAGAAGAGGTGGTAGGCGTGGTCCAGGATTTAAGTGTTGAATAAGTAGCTGAGCCCTTTGTTAATCTCTATGAGTGGCTACTCCTGGAGCAAATGGGTAATCTGTGAAGGAACAATAAAACTCCAGATGTCAAAATATAAGAAGAACAGAAATTAAAACCACACAGTCAAGGCATTCTTCAATGTCAAAACATTTGTGGTAATTCACCTATGAATGGAAAAATATAGAGAGATCTACACAGATCTGTTCTTAAAATAGGCCAGAGTGGCTAATCCTAACAGCAGCTAAAACTCCCTAAAGAGCACTGCTGTTGTTGCTAAGGCTAGAGAGCCTAGATACTGAAAAATGAATAATTGTAATTGGTATGTTTTCAAAGATCTTTGAAAAACACCACAGACTTACAGAAAACCGTAATTAAAGTGGAGGAATACTCTCTTTGTTATTCATTTAATGAACTGAGGGAGTAGCCTGTTTTAAGTATTAGGGAGAAAGAATTAATTGAATCCACCCCCGCTCCATATCAAGCCAAGTAACACATAACCCAGCTGAAATACATGACTAGCTTTTTCATTCCAAAGTAGATAGTAACCTTACAGTTCAGTAAAAGAAACTGTTTACCTTCCTGGAGACTGGTACCATGGTACTTGCAAGAACAAGAGAGAGAGAGAGAGAGAGAGAGAGAGAGAGAGAGAGAGAGAGAGAGAGAGAGAATGGAAGGAAGGAAGGAAGGCAGGAAGACAAGGAAGAAGGGAGGGGAGGGAAGGGAAAGGAAGAAGGAAAAAGAATATTAATTATAATGTCATAAATGTAGAAGTCACAAAAATTTTATAATTATGTTTATATAAATTATGATACAATAAAATGCTTACTGTGAAGTTAAAAAAAAAAGAAGTCCTATAATTGGGAGGGCAGAGATAGGGCAATTCTAATTTTATTTCAAATCGAGAGAGTGAGACAGAGACAAAGAGACAGAGAACACCACATCCATTGCATGATGTATTTCTCCACCACGTATTAATATTCCAAGATCATGGGGTAACTTATTGAATGACTGGGGAACCAAAGCTTTCTGTGTGAGATTGGTGATTGGCCTCATAATGTTTAGATTGGGTTTTATTCATATTTTTTCCGTAGTTTTTGATAATGTCTTCTGATTTTGCTACAAATTACTTTGAAATGTTTGAAAAATCTATCTTGTTTGTAATTCTCTTGTAAATAATTCTAAGACAACACTGCATTTCACCTCAAGACTTTTGTCAGTTAGAAAACTGACTTTAGAAAAATTAAAAACTATCCATAAATATTTGGCTGCCCAACAAGTGCCTACTGAATTCCAAACTTTATTATTTTAGGCTGGCCTCTTACAATCGTCAAATGATCAATTCTTATTACACAACCTGCAATTACCCCCATGGAACCAGACCACATTTAAATGCACATTTCAACTTTGCTGTTCCTAAAATAAGAAGACTTTGATTCACTCCTAGGATTTTCAGATCACATACGTACATCTTAACAGTGCACATTATAACCTAATCCTGGAGTCAATTAATAAATTGGTTGAAATAGCAGTTTGATTAAAATCTCAGAAGCACTAATTTGCTTTCCTACTGCCCTTTAATTAAGACTTTAATAGAGTCTGCAATTACCTGCAAATTTTTTCTTTGTCTTAAATATTTGTACTTCTGTTCTTAACTTTCAAAGGTCCTTCAACACCCCAATGTGAAAGAACTCTCTTAGAAATTAAGGAAAAGACAATAGAAAGGACCCACATTTATATTCTTTCAACCAGGTGAACTAGCAATGTGTGCTTCTGAAATGTACACTTTAAGTGGCAAAATATGTATTCTACACAGTTTTTTATTGAGGTGGTGGTGGCCATCATCATTTTTGTTTTGCTTAATGCCTGGTTTTGGAAAAGGAAGCAATATTCTGTGACTATTTTCTATACTACTCTTCACTTAATGGGATTTTAATAAAAGTTAACATTTAAATGGGTGTTTCCTGTGTTATAATTTCTATTCTAGAGGTCTATAACTTGTTTTATGAATATTTTCAAGCTTTTACTTTGTATCAAGTATCTCCAAAAGTGTTTTACATAAACTGTGACACTGAGAGCCTTAAAGAGGAGCAAACACACACCAACTTCAAACTAAGTTCCCATTTTAATAAGTAGATAGTTATAGTCATACAAAAACCTGAAGCCAGAAACCCATTACTTATTTGATTGCTTTCCAAAAAACACTCCCCTCCCACCTACCCACAAAAGCATTCTTTGAGCAAATTAGTCGTTGCTAGGAAACATGTTAAAGACGGAATCAACAAGTCTTAAGAATGCTGTAAAACATCTACCATGCCACTTATTAGAAAATAGCGAAGAAAGGTTTAAAAAGAAAGAGAGAAAGAAAACATGGTCCTGAGCTAGTTTAGCAGTTATGCAGTCTGACAAAATCAATGTTTGAGTTACTGCTTAAAATGTGTTGTGGCTCCAGGACACAGAACTATACAAGCTTTAAAATTATGCTTTATGTAAAATAAGATATGTATATGTAGACATATCAATGTCTCTTAACACTGTTTATATAATATAAGAAATTATATTTAAAAAACTAACCAATAGAAATAATACTGCATGAGCTATTATAATACGTTTATTTTTAAGCTTTTATTTTTATTTTTTATTACATTCATGTGTGTGTCTGTGTCTATGTATATGTAAATAAATGTAGATGCCTGCAAAACCCTGGCTTGTATTTTTCTAAAATTGGAATCACAGGTGGTTGTGAGCTACCCAACACAAATGCTGAGAACCAAACTTAGGGCCTCTGAGCAAGCAACAGATGCTCTTAACCATCTCCTAAAGCAAATTCATTGTAACAGCAACATGAAATGTAAAAGGGGAAGAATGAGCATTCTGAAATCACTTGGTGTAAAAACTATCTAACTGTCTCTTATTTTTGTGACAAAGTACTGTTATAGAGGCCAAGTTGGCCTCAAACCTGAGATCTAGTTACTGCCACACAATTCTTGAAATTATAGACATGCAACCATAAAAAAGCAAAAAAAAAAGAACTTAATGCAAAAATATAGTACATTGCTTGCTTCACAAAGAAATCACACCTCAATATGTGCATTAAAGGCCTTTTTTAAAAACCAAGTGCAAATTTGCACAGCCATTTTGAAAATCAGTATTTTTTTTTTTTTTCCTTTCAGAAAATTGGGAGTCAGTCTATCTCAGGACCCAGCGATACCATTCCTGGACATAAACCCAAAGGATACTAAATCATTCCACAAGAACATTGATTAGCAATGTTCATAACAGCACTATTTGTAATAGGCATAACCTGGAAACAACCTAGATGCCCCTTAACTGAGGAACGGACAAAGAATATGTGGCACATTTACACAATGGAGTACTACTTATTTGTAAAAACCACCACATCATGGAAATCTGCAGGCAAATGAATGAAACTAGAAAAAAATTCCTGAGTGAGGTAACTTAGACTCAGAAAGACAGACACAGTATGTACTCACTCATAAGCGGATATTAAATGTATAGCAAAGGATAATCAGACAACATTCCCCAGCTCCAGAAAAGTTAGGTAACAAGGTAGATCTTAAGAGGGACATATGGATTCCTCAGGGAAGGTGAATTAGGTGAGATCTCCTGGGTAAACTAGGAGCAAGGGGGGCCGTAAAGGGAGGGGATGGGAGATGAGAACATGGGATGGCTGAGGAGAAAGAGGGTCTGAGTGGAAGAACAATAAAAGAGAGATCTTAATAGAGAGAGCCATTATGAGACTAGGGAAAAGAAACCTGGCGCTAGGAAAATTCCCAAGAATCCACAGGATGACCCCAGCTGAGATTTCTAGCCATAGCGGAGAGGGAGCCTGAACTGTCCTTCCCCTGTAATCAGATTGTTGACTACTGCAATTATCATCATAGAGCTTCCATCCAGCGACTGACAGAACCAGATGCAGAGATCCACAACCAAGCACCAGGCCAAACTCTGGGAATCTAACTGAATAACGGGGGGAGGAAATATATGATATAATATATAATGAAGACATCTACAGAGACAGAGGTACCATGCTTGTGGAAACTCATGAACTCTAGACCTCTCTGTAGCCTCCATGGTACCGAACGTGGCCCTCCATATGAGGGAGACAGTGGTGAAGCTTGAACTACCTGTGAGGCTCCTGGCACTAGGAACAGGATCTATCCCTGGTGCATGAGCTAGTTTTTTCGCGCCTATTCCCTATGGTGAGATGCCATGCTCAGCCTAAATGCATGAGGCTTGATCCTGCCCCAACTTAATGTGTCATGTTTGTTGACTTCCCATGGCAACCCTTAGCCATTGAGAGGAGTGGATGGGGGTGGAATTGGGAGTGGAGGTGGGAGGAGGAACTGTGCATGAAATATAAAATAAAAGTGAAAAAATAAATAAAAAAGAGAGAACACTAAAAAAAAACAACCTCCATTACAACAAATGTTATGCAGACGACAGGGCCACAGAGAACATATCTCAACCAAGCAAAGACTACTTATGACAATCCATTGCCAGGATGGTAGACAAAGAAAACCTGAGCACTATACGTTAAAATAAAGAAGAACAACACAGCTGTCCCTTCTCTGCATTCCCACTTAGTGTCGTGCTCAAAGGTGAAGAACACCGAGACCTGAGAAAAAAATAAAGTGATACAAATAGGAACACAACTCATGGCGTCCATATTTGCAGGTGATATTCTGTTTAAAAGACCTTAAGATGTTGCCAAAACATTTCCAGCTTTGATAAACACATTCACCAAACTTGACGGATACAAAACTGACACACAAAATCATTGTCCTTTCTGTACACCAATGACTAATATATTCAATGAAAAAAATCAAGAAAGCAGTATTATTCACAATATTCTCAAAAGAGGTTACATTGTAATAAATCTACCCAAGGAAATCAAAGATCTCTTTAATGCAAATTAAAAAACTCTGAAGAAAATAATCAAGGAAGACACTAGAAAATGAGATCTCCTATGCTTATGAGGTGGAAGAATTAATGTTTTGAAAATGATTGTTCTACCAAAAGCAATCTATACATTTAATAAAATCCTAATGAAAATCCACATACTATTCTTAACAGGAACAGAAAACAATCTTAAAATCCACAAGGGAACACAAAATATACCAGGTAACCAAAATAGTCTGGAGTCAAAAGAACAATGCAATGACATTATCATTGTGTGGCTTCAAATTATACCACAGGTCCATAGTAAAATGAAAGACATGTGTCTGAGAAGATAACTCAGTGACTAATTCACTTGTCTCACAATTGTGAGGAAGGGAGTTCAAATATCTAGAGTACACATACATGATGTTTAGGCATGACTAGTGAACTGCCTATAATCCCAGTCCCAGAACAAGACTAGTCATAACAAGGAACTCTTGGTTTGGTTGAGAAACACTGCCTCAAAAATTCTATGAAAAATCAAGGATGATCTTTGACATCAATTTGAACTTCCATATACATATGTATAAATGTGCACATACAGCCATATATTCTCACATGCAAGTGAAAGCATGAACACATGTGTACATGTACACACAAAAAAGGAGAGAGGAACAAAATATATCATTGCCATAAATCATGCTGTAGATCAGTGGAGGAGAATATCTAAATGGCAGCCATCTGTTTTTTGACAACACTGCCAAAAACGTCAAAGAAAAGACGGCATTGTGAATAAATTGCTCAGGAAAGACTGGATATCTACATGTAGCAGAATTAAATTAGACATATATCTCTCATCCTGCACAAGAAGGAAAACCTAAATTAGGGAGCTCATCTTAAAATCCAAAACTCTGAAACTGCTAGAGAAAGAAATAGAGTGCATACTATAAAATATAAACACACTTAAGTATTTTCTGAATAAGACCCCAGTTTCTCAGGACAGACAATGATCATAAACAAACTTGACATTGTGAAATTAAAAGGTTTTATTACAGGAAAAGAAGTGGGCAATCAAAGAGGCATCCTTAAAGAATGAGAAAAAAACCATAGAAAAACCCAAATACCCAATGAAGATTCATGTAACCCTAACCCCTCCAGATCTTCCACATCTACTTTCTCTAAAAAAAAAAAAAAAAAAAAAAAAAACGCAGATAAAACCAAATATAAACATAAGAAACTCAAACACACACACACACCTTCATGAAAAAAAGGGTACAAAGCTCTTCATACACAAACCAGAAACCTTTGTTTACATGCAAAAGAATAAACAAAGTAAGATGAGATTAAAAGTCTAAAAAATACCACTAAGTTTGTTCTGTGTTGGTCACCTAACGGAGGGTATGGAGCCCACCCTGAAGGGTTGTTAATGTACCCAGTAAGGAGTATATTAAGATTGGATAAAACTGATTTTTCCTTTACAAGCTGGAGTGATTGCAGACATATTCTTGATTAGTGAAAGGACCTTTTCTGACTCAGAGAAGAGAGAGTTCTTAATACAATGACAGTAACATATTTAAAACTGTCTCAAATTTCCCAATCAGAAAATAAAATCAAAATAACTTTGAGATCCTATCTCTTCCTAGTCAGAATGGCCTTTATTCAGAGAGTCAATGACAATAAATTTTAGGAAGCCTATGGAGAAAGGGAAAACTATTGCATTACTTGTGAGTGATTTAGTCACTAGGAACACCAATGCAGAGATTTCCAAAAATTTAAAAATAGATCTGCCTGTGACAGTTGCAACATGCCTGGGCATATACCCAAAGGACTCTCTACTCTAAATAAAGATACTTGTACATGCCTTTAAATGCTCTTATATTCACAGTAGCTAGGAAATGTCCCAAGTGATCAACCAAGAAATGTGTAAACAGTAGCTTCTTGGCCCAACTGCCTGCTGCCAACAGAGAGGCTTCTGTTTACACATGAGACCCCACATTGGGTGCCACATGAAGCATTAATGTAATTAATCTTCATCAATAAATACCAGGAGTCAGAAATTGGAGAAAACACATGAAAGATCTAGAAAGCAGGTGAGCAGCCAACATTGATTTCCTACCTCTTCCATTTCTCTGTCCAAGAGGCTGAGATCCTGTCACAGCTCCACCTTACCACTTCCTGTTCACTCTCTAAGGTCCTCCAAACCTCTATGGTCAGCTAGTTGCTGGCCTGGTTCTCTGACTCCAACCAAGTTTTATTTGTCGGTACACAACAAAAATATTACACAACAAAAATGGATAATGAAATCTTGTACATAATCTATGGGGTTTCATTTAACTGTAAAGAAAACTGATGTAATAAATTTTGCAGGAAAGTAGATAAAACTGGGGAAAAAAGGTTCCAAGTAAGGAAAGCCATGTACAGAAATAAGAACAACATATATTTTCTGTTATATGTGTATGACAAATTCAAACTTTTAGGTATATGTGTACATTGGAGTGAGATGCCAGCAGAGGGCAGATAGCAAGAAAAGAGGTATGAGCTATGGTGGGCTGTAAGAAGATAGAGCTGCAAGGGAAGCATTAAAACTCATGTGACATGAAAGTAGACTGCAGAATATTAGGGGATAAAAGGTTTAGAGGCGGTGAGGATAGTAAGACATAGAAATGTCAAGATGCGAGATATCAAGTCACACTAATGAAAAAAAAATTATAACCCCACAAATTTATAAGATAATTCTTAAATTTATTTTAAGAAGTAGCCTGAGTTCAATTACTCTAAGTGAATAGTCATCTCTGCTCCCAGAAGTCACAGGCTTTCAAAACAAAATCCCAGTGCTAAGTGAGAGGTAGTTCCCAAGAGTTCCATACTATATGCTATCACATTGCTCTTGGGTACCCAAACACCTCACATTTTGGATACAAGGCATGGAAAACTAAAGAAGGAATTTCCAGAAATATTTCTCTCTGGTGTTAGAATTCATAGATTTGAAGCTCTATGAAGTGTAATGGGGAATAACTTTGTCAGTGATCTCACACAATAATAATGGCTGCATGTTACAGTATTGACCTGCTTGTCAAGACATGCGTATTTCTGTAACAGTGGTACAAATTGCCCATCCTGGAGTTGAAGTGAAAGCATGCAGTACACTTTAGAATCTGTCAAAAGCTATGGCTAGGGAGATTACAGGGCCTACGAGGGAATCAACTATTGCTAGAATACCAAATGGACATGTAGGTAAACTTCTTCATAAACATTTACACTTATATCATAGACTAAGACATCTCTCAACTTTAATCAAAGAAGCCTATTTTGACAATGACTGTGTGTTAAAGCAGGGACTCATGACTGATCATTGTGCTAAGAATGAGTGACTATAGAGTTCTAAGTGCTAAACAGAGCATCTATATCACTATTCTGCAGCCCAAAGAGCATTGTAGAAGAGGGAAAGCAGACTGTAGGAGCCAGCAGATAGGAAGAAATGTGCTGCAGCTTTGTCACCTAAAGGTGACATAGTAGTTTCAATCAAATACACTATGGTTGCCAATAAGGGTCATGAAAAACTGAAAACATGGTGTTAGCAGAGGACAAGTTGGGAAAAAAGAAGTGGGTTGGTGGAAGTGGGAGAGGCAAGACAAAGGGAAATGGGAGTACATATGATCACAGTGTGGTGTGTATCACACACACGCACACACACACATATATAAGATACTGTCAAAATAGAAAAAATAAGAAACAAATCACAATTCTACATGTATATTTATCCTTTCTAAAATTGTAAAATTACAAGTCACAGAATCATAGGGCCTTAAAGCCAAGTGACTTAGTAAGCATGTAAACACTTATGAGTGTAAGTATAGTTCTAATTCTTAAGATGATCCATTTATAAAAATAGATTGCATATTTTTAGAAACCAAGGTATAAGTGAAGTAATTTAGTTTAATCATATCCTCTTTGATTTAATATTGCAATACCTGTCTCAAATTGATGAATTTCTTACTATTTACAATGTTGAAACATAGTTGAAAAGAAAAAAGAAATGCTTCCAGGAAAATATTAGATCTAGAATTTGGTTTATGAAATGTAAGACCTGATGTCAGGACAAGAGGATCACTGGTACCCTACACTCATGTCTGGTGCTTTCATATCCCGATCTCTTTGATATCATCTGCTCCCATAATTTGGTGACATTTTTTGTGTTATCACATTTTGGATCTTTGTCATTTCAAGGTTTTCCAAGAGTAAATATCCTGTGCTCATATCTTGTATGTACATCTCATCCATCACTCTGCTATTATTAAACAATGAAAACTAATAAGACAGCAGTACATTTGAAACCATATTTGAAATCTCTTGGCCTAGAGGTGTCATGTCAGCACAATCAAAGAAACTAATATTTAGCAAAGAAAGACATTGGAAGAAGGATAGTTTAGGGAGATTTGTAAACATTCTCCATAGAATCTTTAAAGAAATTTTCAAATACATTTCATTTACTCAGTATATTATTTAGAATGTATCATTTCATAGTCAAGGACAATATTGATAAACATGTATTCATATTAAACAATTTGACCACTCAAAATGCAAGTATACAAAATCTAAAGTTATGCAAATTACCAAAACACATGGTGATGCAATAAGTGAGAAATTCTGTATCATCAGATTTTTTTTGTCCACAAAGATAATAAATAATATGATATGGGATCACCTTCCATCTTTGTGCTTAACATATGTATGAAATATAATTGGATTCTGTGTTAAAATGTAGGTCTTGTCTACATGATATGTAATTATATGTGTGGAAACATTCCAGAGCTCAGAAAACTCCCAAAACCAAATACTTCCAGCACAAACCATTTCAGGTAAGGGATACACAACTCATGTTATTTGCATGATTCAAAATAGACATTTTTATATGTCTTATTATAATTGGGATGTTGTGAGTTTCTACTTTAAATAAACTTCATGTAATAAATTACACCCATAAGATGAAGACATGGATTATTAGGTTGGGTTTAATTTCAATCAGAGTAATTTCATGATTAGGTGGGCATAGTACACATGTTTGTAATCCTAGCACTTGGGAGGCAGAGGATGGAAGACCAGAACTTTGAAGCCAACTTCAGTCATAGGAGAACAACTCATTCTAGGTTTTCACTGTTTACCTGATGGAAACAGCCCTTGTGGTAAAGGACTTATTTCAAATGTCATGTTTTCTAAGGAGACTTTGCTTGTCTGTCTAAAACTGGATCTCATTCTCTAGAGCATGCAATATGTCCACTCCAGGTCTTATTCCTCAGTAAGCAAGTTCTTATAGCTACTTTAACTGTACAGTTGCTTTTACCTCTAATGTGAGTATGTGGAGAACAGGGGTATTATTTTCATTTTAATCCTCACAGAACACAATACATGGTACATTCATGAGAATTGTGTCGGCGATAAAAATATGAATAGGAAACACACATGCAACCTTCAGTGATACTGTTTGCACATAGTATGAAGCCAATTTTGCCTTCTAAAGTCTTATTAATCCTCCTGATAAATCTCCACATTAAACGGTTTCTTATAACATAAAATGCCTTTCTGCTCCCACAAATTATTGCAAGACACAGTGATAAACCTGTTTAGAGTTAAATAGCAAAGACTGCTTATTTGTCAAGCAACAATTGAGGGCTATTTCTGAAAGTTTTCCATCAGTGAACGGTACTCACACTGCCCTTGTTCCTCTGGAGCTCTCCCATTTCTGGTCCTTAGATCTTTCCCTGTAGAATACCTTGAACACCTTCTCCAATGCATACACTCAGCAGTTACTGAACAGAAAACACCTATAGCAAATCTAGTGTGATACAGCAGTATTTAAAACTAATGGCCATGAATATGTCCTAGGAAGAGACACTTCGAATTATCAGCAATATTCCATTCTGCAATTAAAGTAAAGAATTAACGCTTCTCTCCTTCTCCCTCACCACAGGTACTACCTGTCATCATCTAAATCTCCCATATAACAAGATTTATTGTATTGTTTGGACTTATGAAATACATTTTAGATTTTCATTATTTCTTCAGTTAAATTTATTTTTCATTGGTAAAACACAAGAAACACATGTTGGGGTGTCCTGTGATGTTTAAATATATACTGTGATAACATGAGCATGGTAATTTTTTTTTGCCTCTATCACCTCAAGTATTTCTCACTTCTGTATGATGAAAACAAGATCCCTACCTTGATTTCTCAATTATAACAGTTTATGTTCACTACCAATAGTGACTACAGACAATAACTTGCGGAATATGTCACTCCCATTTAGCTAGACATTAATACTTACTGATAACCCTTTCTTCATGTGTTCATCCCTATTTATTCCCCCAGCCTTTGGAAACTGAAATTCAGCTCTCAACTTCTGTTGCATTTTCATTTTTGCACTACTCTTATAGGTGAGGTTGTATAGTATTTACCTTCCTTTGCCCAGGTTGTTAGATAAGGTGGTATCCAGTTCCATCGACATTGTTACAAATGTCAGGGTTTCAAAGTCAAGGTCTGTGTAGTATTCTAGCATTATGTAGGACGTTTTCCTTATTTTCATTAACAATAGAATTTGGTTGTTTCCATTTTTTGTGTTATTAGAAATAGTACCTGTCTAGTTAGGCTTTCTAATGCTGTAAAAACAAAACAAAAAACACCATGGTCAAAAGCATCTTAGAGAGGACAGGGTTTATTTCTGCTCATAGTTCCACAGTACAGTCCATCACTGAGGAAAACCATAGTAGAAACTAAACAGGGAAGATCCTAGAACAAGGATTTGATGTCAAAGTCATGAGGAATTCTGCTTACTGACTTTCTTTCATGCCCTGCTCAACTTGCTTTCTTATAGCATCCAGAACCACCATGAAAGGGTTTTTACCACTTTGAGTGACCTGGATGCTCCTGCATCAATCATCAGCCTAGAAAACGTAGCTCAGTTTTATTCACAGACCAATCTTGTGAAGAAATTTTCTCACTTGAGGTTCCCTCCTCTCCAATGACTCTAGTTGTGCTGTTGACATAGATCTAGCTAGCACAGGACGTCAACCAACATGGAAGGACAAATGTATCTGCTATATATTTATTATAATTACTTTGACTATACTTCCAGTAGTATGTGTTAGATATATGATGGTTCTATTTTCAGTTATGTGAACAACTTTTATAATGTTTTCCATAATGCTGTTCTGATTCATTCCCCATCAAAAATGGGTGTGGGCACTGCCAACTGACAGGAGCTCATACCCATATCTGAGTTCTCCGAAAGAATATTACGTACTTTTAACTAATGAGCCACATCTCCATTCCAGAAGTGCAAAGTTTTGATTATTTGCCAACTTCAAAATGGCATAGATCTTGTGGTTTGGTTTGGTTTTGTTACAGACAGGGTCTTACTATGTAGCCTTGGCTGTCCTGGGGCTCTTCATGTAGACCAGGCTGTGATTAACCTCTTAGATGTCTACCTGCCTTAGCCTCCTAAATGTTGTAACTGCTGTGATTAAAGTCTTGTGCCGCTATGCCAAGATAAAGAGTATTTTTAATCACTACTATTTGTAAAGTAGGCTTTGGAGCTTCTATAGTTTATTCCATTTTTAACTCTCTTTTGGTCTGACACTCTGAAGGTAAAATTCTGAGAAAAGTTTCAGTTTCAAATATCACCAGCTATTTTTGTAATATGAAATCAATACAGAACTTTCTTTAGTTTCCCTTTCTGCTCTCTCTTCTGTTTTGCATAAGATAGAATATTCCTATTCTTATGAGAACCAATCTTAAGTACAAATATTTTCAAATTCATCATGTATTGTTAATAGATGCAGAAAGAATGAAAGAGAATGATCTTCTCCTTGGCTGTGTCGTCTTATACCTTAATTCACACTAAGATAACAGCAGCTTTCCTCTACTGTAACTCCATACTATCTTGTATTTTTTACATTAAAATAGAAACACAGCTTTGAAAAAGAATAATTATTTTATACTATGGATGTTGATTAATAAAAGAAAGAATACATTATCTTAAATATATTTGAAGAGAATCATAAAGTAAATGCTCCCTTTTAAAATTACATTTATTCACTGCTGACTTATTCATTAGATGCTTTAGGGGCCACGCATTTTGTGTGCATTGCAAAGAGTTTCTTTCTGAAGTGGTTAGACATTTGAATGAGACAATTGAATAAAATCATTTAATTATCCAAGGGAAAACTTAACTTTTGTATGTCACATCTAGATTACTTGCTGTAAGAATATAAAGTTTTAGTTACACTTTTAAATATTCTCAAAGAGATCAACACTGCTTATGTTCAATACAGTATACCTTGTATATCTGAATTTTTTTGCTTTGCATTATAGATAACACTAATAATTAAGGCTTTGATAAGAAGAGTCAAAAGCTAGCTCAGGGCTGTAGATCATTGAAAAATGTGCTTAATGGCTAAGTTAAAATAATCAACAAGGTTTTCTTTTGTTTCAGTGTTTTTTGAAGGTAGGATATGTGTGTGTGTGTGTGTGTGTGTGTGTGTGTGTGTGTGAGGTGAGTGAGTGTGTATGTGTTTTAAACCAAAAGTGATCTTAGATTAATCTTAAAAATAAGAAAATGCTCCTGTGAATACATCTATAAACTAATGCTATAGAAACAACCTACAAAGTTTAAGGAATACTAAAGAAGAGGAGGCAGAAAAAAAATCAAGAGAGATAATCAGGAAGTTTTTTTTGTGGAATTGTGTCTCCTAGTAACATCAGAATTTTTATCCATAAAGTATCACACACAGGATAGGAGAAAGTTTGCAAAACCTCAAGCCTACACAGAGCAACTAAGAAATGCTGAGAGTGGGAAAAAGAGTCTTATCTAGGGAAGAGCATTTGTGTGGGTCATTCAGTAATAGATGGTGTGCCCTGACACCATATGTACAAGTAACATTATACAGATTAAGAAGATGTGTGTGTGTGTTTGTGTTGTTAAAAACAATTAATAAAAAAAGAGTCCACAAATTTGAAAGAGTGGCATATGATAGTATTTGGAGAAAAGAAGAGGAACAGAGAAATAATACAATCTCAAAAATAAAATAATAAACTCAAAAAGTAGGAAATTCCAGTTAGCTAAGTATTAGAAAAAGGACAACTGACTGCTGATTTAAGTGTATATTTTTTACTATAACCATTATGGAGAAAGTGGGAGTTGTCTTCAAAAGCTAGAAATATAACCACTGTATAATCCAGTAAGTACACTACTGAGTATAGACCTAGGAAAATAAATTCAGTACACCAAAGAGGTATCTGCACACCAAGTTTATTATAGCAATAGCATCAATCTACTAGATTGTTGTGGATGAGTGGATAAAAATGCGTAGTAGAGTAATATTCTGTTATAAAAATGAAGTTCTTTCGTTTGTACAAATATGAAGGGAATGCAAGGACAGTATGTAAAATTAATTATGTATAGAAGCCTAGTGCCACATATATGTGATATTTCATATGTTGGGACTATACCAAATCCCAAAGAAGTAAAGACTAGAACATTCTCCCTACAGCATGGAAAGTGAAGAGGAAAGAAGGATGGAAATAGGAATATTAGTGGATACAGGGGTGTGGTTCAGAAGCAGAATTCATTGCTGATATTTTATACCACAGCAGGAGACTATGGTCAATAATGATTTGCATATGTCAAATTCAAGATTTTGGATGTCAAAAACACATACGAATACCCACATACACACATGAATAGTCATACATATATATACAAATATGGATATATGCATACACACATGAATACACACAGATGCAGACATGTATACATACACAAACACACATACACACAATGACACAGCTGAAGTGATAGACAGACCAACCATGATTGATGGCTGGATATAGCATTCATTAACTCTGGTATCACTAGAATTTCAGTGGCATGATAATTTTTGTGTCAATTAAAATAAATGTGATTTTAAAGAAAACAATGAAAATCAATGACACAAATAAGCCTTTGTTTAAGTCTTGTTTCCAGTCTTCTTGCTTCCATTCTCAAATTTATTAACCACCGTGGTATCTCTCTGCATCTGTCTGTTTGAATCCATCAAGGGCTTATATTAATTCAGTAGCTTCGTGTTTGCAGGCAGGAGGCTCTGTACAATTATCAAAGAAAATGCTTTGTATTATGCTTGAGTTCTAACGTTTATTAGTTACTTATTTTTAGAATCATGACTAGAACACAAACTGTATTCATTTCCTTAATTGTAAAATTAGAAAAAAACACCAATTTGTCAATTGATTATAAAGCTTATTTAAGTTACTATGCAGTGTAAGGCAAATGGAGTTCTAGTTTTCGCTGGTCCAGCTATGTGTGCAGAAGATGCATATCCTGGTCTTGTCCTTTCCTCATGCCTGTTCCTTTGATTCTTATTCCTACCTTACTGTGGGCAGCTATGATTTGCTGTCGCCTTTCCCTCCCATGCTGCTAAGTTTAGCCTGGTCCTCTTTAAAATTTCAAGCTGACCCTCGACCATCATCTTTGCTCTGGGAGCCTCCAATATCCCAGGTTCCCTGATCACGGTCAATTCAGCAACAGTGTGATTGACTTTTAGAGCATTCTTATAAATAATGTTGGTTCTTGTAGGTTTTGCTGCAGTTAATTACGGGATCTAGGGGGTTAAATTTATAAATCTAGAAGAGAATGTTGCCCATTTTCCTCTAAAAATTTTGTGCAAATTTGTTCAATTAATGGATAAAAATATTTTTTTATTGTAGGTTAAAGGGCATAAGTCTTACGATCAAGTAATCAGCTGTACCCCATTACCCTTTATTCCTTTACACTTTTTGTAGCTTTGTAGTAGAAGTTTTAGCTTAAAAAGTCTTAATTTTTCTTTTTCATCCCAATACTTCATCCTAAATATGAATTATAATAAAATGTGACAAAGACTACATTATACTAGATAAAATATGTATAAATCAAGCAAAATTGTTTTCTTCAAACTATAAACACAATATTTCTTGACATTAGGCAATAATTATGAGTTTTATAGATAAGAGTGAGGGTTAAACATGACTTTCTTTACTATAAAAGAACTGTAAAGTTGTCTTGGCATTTCATTCACAGAATTCAGAAAGATACTAAAGTCTGAGGAAATCTAACAGGCATTGTCAATTGACTTTGATAAATTGGTGACTGTTCTCCATTCTCCACAATCTGCTCCTGTAGCAGTCCAAGGCGGGGCAGCTGCAGTCACTGTATCCCTCCTCTCTCCCATCTGCTGCCTTTGGTTTTCTCTCATTAATTATGAAATTAGCTCCCAAATAGTTGGAAATGTTACAGTGTTCTGGCCATCGAAAGGTTTCATCCTTTCCTGAGTGAATGCTCAGTTGCTTGATATTGGAGCACTACACAAACAAAAGGGACATCACGGATGTACATCTGTGGATAAACAAAGACACAAATGCACACATCCCTCAAAGAATAAGGCAAATGCCATTTAAATTTTTAAATGTCATAGATTAATCTTACTACATTTAAAAAGATGTTTTAAGTTATAAAAGAAGCAGTGACTGTCCTCAATTGTTGGAAGACCTAATCCAAAAGCTCTGGTAGACAGTACCACACTGTGAATGTATTAGTACATTTTTTTTTCTCTATGTCCTTGAACAAAGTTTATTAATAGGACAAAGAAAAGAATAACAATAATAACCATCTCTCCAGTTTATAATTTCCAGTCTAAGGATATTCTCTATCAACATGCCTCAATGACAATTATGACCTTGTGTTACCTGTTTGGGGAAATCCTTTACTTACATCTTCACGTTGGCTCAGCACTTTCTGGTGTAACATATTGCATCAATTGAAATACTGCCCACAAATGCATTATGTCTCCTATATTAACTAAGACTATAATGAGCTGTTCTCATAACTTCAGCAGGTTTCAGGTGATATAGATTAACACTAACATACTTTCTCAGCGAACAATCAGAGAAAGATTTGTTCATACAGAAATCTCAGAAAACTTAGCATCTAATTTATTTCTTTTTGCACATATATCTGTTTATTGTCAAAGTTTACTTTTTTTCATTTTATATACCAGCCCCAGTTCCCCCTCTCTCTTCTTTTCCCACCCCCATCTCCCCACATTTCACCCTCATCCACTCCTCTGTGGATAAGGCCTCCCTTGGGAAGTCAACAAAGTCTGGCATTCCAAATCACGGAAGTACCAAGTCCCTCCACCCTGCATCAAACCTAAGCAAGGAATACTATCATAGGTAATGGGCTCTAAAAATTCAGTTCAAACACCCAGAATAAGTACTGGTCCCACTTCCAGTGTCCCCTTTCCAGCAAATCAAGTCACATCATTGTCACCCACATTCAGAGGCCTTATTTGGATTCTATGCAGGTTCCCTAGCTCTTAGACCAAAATTTATGAGCTCTGACTAGCTTGGGTCAGCTGTCTCTGTGGTTTTCCCATTCATGATCTGGACCCTTTGGCTCATATAATTCCCCTTCTCTTTCCTCAACTGGACTCTGGGTGTTCGACCTAGTGCATAGCTGTGGATCTCTGTATTTGCTTCCATTAGTAATTGGATGTAGGTTCTATGATGAGAATTATGGTAGTCACTAATCTGATTATAGGGTAAGGCCATTTCAGGCAACCTCTTCCCTATTGCTAGGAGTCTTAGCTGGGGTCATTCTTGTGGATTCATGGGAATTTGCCTAGCATCAGGTTTCTCCCTAACCCTATAATGACTCCCTCTATCCAGATATCGCTTCCACTGCTCTCCCCCTTTGTTCCTCCCACAACTTGGCCATCTCAAACCCTTGGGTTCCCATTCCCCATCTTCTCCCTTATTGTCCTCTCCCAGTTTATCCAGGAGATCTTAACTATTTCCTTATCCTAGGATCCTCCATGCATGTCCCTGTTAGGGTCCTGCTTTTCATCTAGCTTCACTGGGGTTGTGGATTATAGCCTGGTTATCCTTTGCTTTATGTCTAACGTCCACATATAAGTGAGTAAATACTGTGTCTTTCTTGGTCTGGGTTACTTCACTCAGAATAACACTTTTTTTTCTAGTTCCATTCAATTGCCTGTAAATTTCAAGATGGCATTGTTTTTTACAACTGAGTAATACTCCATTGTGAAACTATATTATTTTTCTTTACTCGTTCTTCAGTTTAGTGGTATCTAGGTTAGTTCCAGGTTTAGGCTATTTTCTTTGCCTAAGTTGAAACCTTTTGGGTTTCTACCCCTAGAAAACACTTTTGGCTTTTCTTTGCTATATCTGACCTGATAGGACCACTGCTCTTGCGCTTAGAGGCCAACATAATCCAGGGTCAACTGTATTCAAGCCTGTAAACCATGTTGCCAGCATACGCAGCTATAGGGAAGTGTTGCTGAAAGGGGTGATCTGATCTCTCAGAGAGCAAAGCAGGAAGTCTTGAGATTCTACCAGCTATATGTGTTTGTGTGTGTGCATGTGTGTGTGCGCACATGTGTGCTAAGTTCAAAGAAAAAGATTTCTGTCACAATAATCAAGGGATAAAATTTAATGAGGTAGCTCATATTTTGGAGTTTTTTTTTTTTTTTTTTTTTTTGGTTTTTCGAGACAGGGTTTCTCTGTGGTTTTGGAGCCTGTCCTGGAACTAGCTCTGTAGACCAGGCTGGTCTCGAACTCACAGAGATCCGCCTACCTCTGCCTCCCGAGTGCTGGGATTAAAGGCGTGTGTGCGCCACCACCGCCCGGCTGGAGTCTTCTTTTCTCTCCAATTTGTTTCACTGATAAAAAGTTAACCGAGTGTCTTGTATATACCAGAAATATTCTTTTGTTGAACTACACCTACAGCCTTCTTTTTCTTATTATTACTTAATTTTTTAATGCAGACACATGTCAAAGTTTCCCCAGCTAGCCTTGGAGCCTCGACTAAAATATGTAGCTCTAACAGACCTTGTTCAAGTCAGTTCCTCACTTAGCCACTCAGTAGTGGAATATCAGGACTGCATACATAAGCCCAAATTAATTCAGGGAACTTCTCCCCTTTTCTCACTTTGGAATATTGTTCAAGGTTGTACAGAAGAAAGCATAAATATATGAAGAACTAAGAAAAAAAGATTTTTAAAAACAAATGACCCAATCAAGACATTTGTTATAGATCTGAACAGATATTTCTCAAAGAAATTAAAATGGTTAAGAAATATCTTTTTAAATGTTCAACATCCTTAATAGTTTGATGAATAACTATTAAAACTATTTTGAGATGTCATTGCTTTTTACCGCTGAGCAGAACTCTCATGTGTATATGTACCACACCTTCTTTATCCATTCTTCTATTGAGGGGCACCTAGGTTGTTTCCAGGTTCTGTCTATTACAAATAGTGCTGCTACAAACATAGTTGAAGAAATGCTTTTGTAGTATGATTGGGCATCTCTTGTGTATATTGCCAAGAGTTGAATTGCTGGATCCTGAGGTAGGTTGACTCCCAGTTTCCTGAGATTTCACTTTACCCCAATTAGGGCAGCTAGGATAAAAATAAATAACAGAGACCAAATGCTGATAAGGCTGCAAGAAAAGGAAAATTCACATTCCCTGTTTGTGGATTGAAAACCGGCAAATACACCATGAAAATCAGTATGGTTAATCCTCAAAAAACTAAAAATAGATCTACCACATAAGTCAGTTTTAACATTTTTTTATTATATACTCAAATGGTTAAAGAGCATACCACACATACAAGCTCAGACACATCTGCTCATTGCTGCTCTATACACAATAGCTAGAAAATGGAAACAACTTAGATTTCCTTCACTGATGACTGGATATGCACGATGAAATTCTATTCAATTGTAAAGAAAAGTAAAATATTGAATTCTTCAGGAAAATAAATGAACTTGAAAGTATGCTGAATAAAGTACCCCAGACCCAGAAAGACTAATGTTTCACATTCTCACTTATTTCTGCACTCACATGCTGAAACTTTAGTTTGATCACATTGCCTGAGGTTACTGCACAAGCCAGAATTATTTTTAAAACATCATTATGTTTTGAGGAAAAAAAAGGACTTCAAGAAAGAGGAAAGTAGGATGGGGTATTATAAAGTGGGAAATGGAGAAAACTTTATCTAGGGAGGGGTAATGGAAGGTAATTCAGAGTGATAAGACAGGAATCAAAGATAAATAAAAATAAGATGTTCAAAAATCCATAAGGAAATAAATCCTTTCTAGGCTTACTTAAAATATATGAAACATGCAAAAATACATAAGTAAAATCTATGTTGTTTTACTTTCTATTGTTATGCATCTAAATGGTTTGCCTGTATATTTGTCTGCACGCCACATGTGTGCCTGATGTCTATGGAGAAGAGAAGAGGATGTCAGATATCCTGTGACTGAAGCTGCAAATGGCAAAGAATGGAAAATTTGGTGATTTGAATTGAATTCAGGTAATCAGGAATAGCAGCCACCATGATCAAGTGGGCTTCGTCCCAGAGATGCAGGGATGGGACAACATATGAAAAACTATCAATGTAATCCAACATATGATAAACTAAAGGAAAAAAAACTATATGATCATCTTCTTAGATGCTGGGAAAGCATTTGACAAAATCCAACATCTCTTCATGAGAAAAGTCTTAGAGAGATCAGGGATACAAGGATCTTATCTAAACATAATAAAAATAATGTACAGCAACGCTTAAGTTCACATCAAATCAAATGGAGAGAAACTCAAAGTCATTCCATAAAATCAGGGACAAGACAAGACTGTTCACTCTCTCCATATCTATTCAATATAATACTCAAAGTTCTAGAAAGATAAATAAGACAATGAAAGGAGATCAACGGATTATAAATTGTAAAGGAAGAAGTTAAGCTTTCACTAGTTGAAGATTATATGATGGTATATATAAGTGACCCCAATAATTTGACAAGGGAACTTCTACAGCTAATAACCACCTTCAGTGATGTAGCATGATACAGAATCAATTCAAAAAATTAGTAGCCCTTCTATATACAAATGATAAATGGGTTGAGAAAGAAATTAGAGAAACATCACCATTCACAATAGCCACAAATAACAGAAAATATCTTGCGGTAACACTAACCAAAGAAGTGAAAGACCTATATGATAAGAACATTAAGTCTTTGAAGAAAGAAATTGAAGAAGATATCAGAAAATAGGAAGATCTCCCATGCTCTTGAATAGGTAGGATCAACAAAATAAAAATGGCAATCTTAGCAAAACCAATCTATAGATTCAGTGCAATCCTGATCAAAATGCCACGACAATTCTTCAGAGACCTTGAAAGAACAGTAATCAACATCATATGGAAAAACAAAACACCCAAGATAACCAAAACAATACTATAAAATAAAGGAACTTCCAGAGGCATCAATATCATTCACATCAAGCTCTATTATAGATCTACAGTTATGTAAACAGCTTGATATTAGCATAAAAACAGAGAGGTGGAGAAATGGAATTGAATCTAAGATTTGGATATTAATTGACACATCTATGAACATCTGATTTTTGACAAAGAAGCTAAAATTATACAATGGAAAGAAGAAATGTGGCTGGCATAATTAGAAGTTACCATGTAGAAGATTGCAAATAGATCCATATCTATTTCCATGCATGAAACTCAAATACAAATAGATCATTATTTTATTCATATGAACAATTCAAAACTAGGAAAGAGCAAGCACAAAGAGAAGATGTAGCTCCTGAGTCAGCATTCTTGCATACACAAGGGGAACAGCTAGCTAAACAGCGATGCAGGTCCTGCAGGATGTGAATGGTAAGGTGTGACCAACTGGTGTCACCTGGTAGAATTTTATGTACATATTTAAGGTCATGCATTCATGAACTACCTTGTATTTTATTACAGAGTGACTACTTAGCAGCTCACTGGATTCCTGCTTGTTTTAAATATTATCCAGTGTTATAATATTTATAATTCTTCAGAATATCATGTAAATTATATTCTTTAAAATTGCATTACATTACACAGAATGGGTCAGTTTATCAGAACCAGCAAACATTTATAAAAATTCAGCTCTTAGCCGGGCGGTGGTGGCGCACGCCTTTAATCCCAGCACTCGGGAGGCAGAGGCAGGCGGATCTCTGTGAGTTCAAGACCAGCCTGGTCTACAAGATCTAGTTCCAGGACAGGCTCCAAAACCACAAGGAAACCCTGTCTCGAAAAACCAAAAAAAAAAAAAAAAAAAAATTCAGCTCTTCAGCAGGTCTCCAATCCTGATTTGTTATCATTGCAAAATTTCTAAACCCTCTAAAGAACTTGTGGATAGCACTGTTAAGAGAAGCAAGAAAACTGCAAATTAAATTCTAACTAGGTTATCTGTGTATTTAATCAGGTTATATGTTTTCTCAAAGCTGCCCCTTTAATGCTTGGAAATTAAGTAGATTGTTACTACTATACATGTTTTTTCTTTCCAAAATATCAGAATTTGGATGCTGAATTATGTGCTAAGTATGATTAAATTTATAGAGAAATTAAAAATAAATCCAAAATCTGAACATGTCTTCACTAATAAGTAAGGATCTTATCTTCTTGTTCAGAAGTCAGGTAAGGATTGATTGTGTGAACAATTATATTCCCCCACAAAGGAAACCAATACGTGAATAGAAAAACCTTAGCCTAAGAATGCACTGAAGCTCATTCAGTCAGGAAAACCTAGCAAAACAATAACTGGAACCCAGAAATGTTCAAGGACTTTATCAGAAACCTGTCACCAACTGGGACCAGGGTCATGTGGTGGTGGATGAGACAGTACCAGCACAGAAAAGATACTACTGTAGCTTGTGAGATCTTTTTCAAGCTAAAATTAAAATTTATTTAGAACATCCAAGTTCTTCGATATGAAGCCAACATTCTTTGCACCTATTGAACCCAAACCTAAAAAACACATAGTATCTCCTCCCAGACTGCTGGAGATAAATATATATGCAGATAATTTCAGTCTAAAATTGCTACAACAATAATAGGAAAAAGGCTTTGAAATTAAAACTGTAATCTAGCAGAACTCCTGGAAAGCATATTACATTTATTGTGATGATTTCTATCCCTGCAAAGGTAATGTTGTTGCCCTAACCTCCACCCAGTAATTGAGAATGTGACCTTATTTGCACAGAAGAGTCTTTACAGAAGCAATCAAGTTAAAATGAGGTCCTTAGGGTAGACTCTCATTCAGTGAGACTAATGTCTTTGTAAAAACAAAATTTGGTTGGGTGAAATATCAAGCATAGATGAAATGAGGTGATCCATGTAGAAGTCATGGATTTCAAAGATTGCCATCAGAATGTCAGGAACCCCGGGAGAGGACTGAACAGACATCCTCTCAGAATTTTAAGTCCTGCCTTCTTCACTCCATAGCTACGAGACAGTAAACAGCTGTTGGTTTTATTTATTTTTACTGATCAGTTTTGTTGCAGTATACAATGCATTATTACTGATTATTCTCTTCCTGCACAATCTTTTATCTTTCTCCCATACTTATCAACTACTCCACCCCATCCCTGCCTGTGAGTTTTTTTCATGTGCATGACTTTTGATTTTCTTTTCTTTTTCTTTTCTTTTATGGTTTGGTTTTTCAAGACAAGATTTCTCTGTAGTTTTGGAGCCTGCCAAACTAGCTCTTGTAGACCAAGCTGGCTTTGAACTCATTGAGATTCGTTTGACTCTGCCTCCCAAGTGCTGGGATTAAAGGGGTGCACCACAACCACCTGGTCAACTTTTGGTTTTCTTTATGACCCATTTATTAGTCTATACAGATGTATGACAAGTGCAATGGGACTTTGCTTTCCAGTGAAGACTGATGGTATCATAATTTCCCCTTTCCCAAAATCTATTCATATTAAAGACCGCAGCACTGTAATTTAGGGTCTTCAGAGTTCATCTTCTTATTGTGTCTGCCCATAAGCAATTTTATAGTATATACATCCACAGCTGTCATTCATGATCTCTATTACTGTATTCTTCCCAGATGGTATTTCACAGTTCTTCTCCTTATATTTCATATATTCCACTCTTTCTGGCCTTGTTTTGTGATGTTCCTTAAGCCTTTGAGTAGCTCTTCCTTAGGGATGAGCAACTCATCTGTCCCTGATCCTTAGCAAGTTGTGCAGCCATTGGTATTTGCATTCTCCACTGTAAAATGGGAAGAGGATTGCTCTGACTGAAGATGCAAGCAGCATTTGTCCATGTTCATAAATATATATGTAGAAGGGAACTTGTACAAATATATCACAATTTCAGAAAAGTAGCTATCAAACTAATTTTGAAAGGATGCCAGTCAAAAAATTGTAGGCTGACATAAGATGATAGACACATTAGAAGAACCATGTATCAGGACCATGGATGATGGAAAAGCAGAGTTTATCTCTTGCTTGGAGTACCAAGAGACTTGGACAAAGTTTAAAGAAACAGTCCAAATGCTAAGGAACTTGGGTTAGATCAGAATAAAAAAGGAAGTCATACATTATGTTGGAGGAAATCCTGAGTTATTGAGTTTCTAAATGGGATCACATATAATTCAGTTACACTTTAGAAACTTAGTGTTCTGTCTATAGAAAACACATGCTAAACCTGAAAAATCAGAGTGTTTCATACAAGTACAGACATGAGCTGATGGTGGGCTGTACTGAAGAGAGAGGATCTGATGCTTAGATAAATAAGAAAGAAAGGCAGAGAACTAAGAAGATAAATAGATAAAGGCTAGAGATTGTCTTAGTAGTCTTATGCTTCATTTCAGCATGCACAATTTCTCTTTTCCCTAAACGTTGGTTTCTGGTACATTAAAAATAATTTTGATCTTTAATGTGCTTATATATTCCAAACTTATGCTTATTCTGTTGGGAATTTGGGATCATAAATGACTTTTACATTGAATTAATGTATTTGGGAGTGAAGAAGAGTAAGAGGGACAGTGAAGTAAAGAAAAAGCAAGCTTCTAAGAGATGGTAGTCTTTATGCCAGAAGGACAAAGCATTGAGCAGAGAAATGCAAGAAGACACAGGTAGGTATCTGAACAGAACCAATAGCAGAAAAGGAGGATCCAGGGACCCCATCAAAGACAGACAGAGAAAGAGAGGAGAGAGAGAGAGAGAGAGAGAGAGAGAGAGAGAGAGAGAGAGAGAGAGAGAGAGAGAGAGACCCGGTCCAGAAACAATTTATTTGATTCCCGCCCCACCTTAGCATCCTTTTCATCCCAAAGAGAAAGTGTTGCCACTTTTGCTGTTTCTAAAACTCTAAAACTCTGTCTTCTGGTCTCCATCTTTCCTGGGATTACGATTATTTTTCTGTGCCACGAAATAAGCTAGATGACCACCAGCCGCCCATCACAATTTTTGGAAATTCTTCCAGCAGTTGTGAAGATCTCTACTCAAGGTGACATACTCGACTGAATATTATGTTGGAGAAAAACTAAGAAGTATCCACGACCTGTCCCACAATTTGAGGCGCCGTCTGAGTAACTAGCATGGTGATTACTCTCAGTTAGCTCTCATATTACGGTGAGTAACAAGTGTAGAACCTGCAGACTGAAAGAGTGCAACACTTTGACCTTGAATTTTGAACAAGAGTTTCCCCCTGGAAGAACCCCAGCAGAGGCTTTTGTGCCACTCTTAAGGCAAGAGAGAGGGTAAATGGGACAGTGAGCAATTAATCATCTTACTGGGAAGGAAGATTTTGGGAATGCAGACTCCCCTCTCAATATACCTGGAACTGGTGCACGAGGAAGGTGAGTGTTCGGCTTGATAGCTTCCTTAAACCACACCTAGTTCTTGGGCCCTGAACAGCTGAAATGCAGGCACCTGTGGGACGTGCCGCAGAAAGAATAGAAGACTTGCTTAACTTTCTCTACTGTTTCTTGTACATCTGATGTGTTGGTCAAACACAAAATACCCTTCAGTTTTCCAATGTACAGAAAATGTTACCAAATTTTCTTTTTGTTTGTAACTATGAGTGACCTAGGGAGGGCACTTGAGCTTCTGCTTAGGAAAATTTCATTGGAAGCTGACACCCATAAGAGTCTGTAATTGACATTTACTTATGAAAATTTGTATGCTCCAATGGAGTCTGTGTATAATAACCACCTATTACTTCATTCCCAGAAATGGATGATAAACCCAAAACAAATGTAATGGTAACATATGCAGATTTCAAAAAATTTCATGTTGCTTTGTTTGGATATTTTTTATTCTTATTGGTCTTTTGCTTATTTATATATTATGGTTTCTGAATTTGTATTTTTTTCTCTTTCCCTCCCTTTCTATCCTTTCCTCTCTCTTTGATTGCTGTTTAACACAGAGTTTTACTATATAGCCCCATTTAGCTTAGAACTCACTATGTAGACTACTAGACTGACCTTGTACTTTCAGAGATTTACCTGCTTCTGCTTTCTTACTTCTAGTATTAAAGAAGTCCCTTCTTGATACGGAACACAGAAATAAGACAAGGAAAGCAAATTGGTAGTTTTTTGTTAGCAGGCAAACAGTGGGATGGCACAGGTCTGGGCAACTAAACTGGACCAACAGGGTAGTGGGTGGGAGCCCTGCTTCTTATAAAATACCTAAACCAGAATCTGTTTACCAGATTTCCAGCCTTAGAGCCCCTTCTTCCTGAAGGGTTAAAACTGGTACATTAATTTTTGTTGAAGCTCCAGTCTTCTGTTTTTTGTTTGTTTGTTTATTTGTTTGTTTTTTGTTGTTGTTGTTGTTGTTGATTATTCAAATTTTTACAGGGAAAAAAATTGGTAAATAATTAGATGACTACTAACACCCTGTTAAAAAGAGCCATGACATTAAAAATGAGCATTCAAAATTATATGTGTAAGATAGACTAAAGGACAATTTGAACTAATATTTTTGACTCATTTTAATCAAAGTAAACTACAAAAAATAAAAGCTCTGTAGTACACAAGGTGATACTTGGTAAGACTTTTATAAATCCTTAGAATTTGGATTCTCATTCTGAGTGTAATTGTAAGCCATTGATAATTTTTTAGATTCTTTAATGAGATATAACATTTTTAAAGAAGCGTATGTATTTGCAAACAAGAATTCTCTGGTGAACAAAACCTACCTATATTTTAAAAGATGCCACATTTTATGATAAATTTTGCTAAAAAATAAAAGTACATCAGAAATTAAATTTATTTTCTAAGATGGAGCCATTTTAATGGTTGCCTAGTGAATTAATCTCTGACAACCATTATCACATCACATCTTTTCTGGAGCAGTCAAAGTAAACAGATAGACTTTCTGCTTTTAGAATCTTTGGGCCAAAAACAGATGACACAAGCAATAAACATAAATGGAGGGAAGCAGATACATCTATCTCATGAACAGGATCCTGGGAGGTAAAGCTGTACAAGAAGATAAGTTGAAAGAAAGCATATTCAATAAGCAAGGGCTTATGTTTCATAAGCAACTCTATGTGGGAAATTAAATACATATAAGTCAATATGAGACAAGAATTGAAAATGCTCTTTGGGTATTCCTTTCAACATTGCTTGCGTCTGTAATGATATTCAGTGTAAGCACTTTCATGTTTATTATCCAACTTCCTAAATCCTTCAAGTATATTAAGAGTATTTACATATTATACATATTTACAATCCAATTCCCATGAGTCAGACCGACAAACTTTCTACCAGTTACTTAAAATTAAAATCAGTTACTTAAAATTAAATAGTGCTGTGAAAAAGTTTATTTCCTTTTACCTCTTTAATTCTCTTGCTGTGTTTTATTTACGTGTATATCATTTGTCTTGGCTTTTTTTTTTGCATGTAGGATTTCTGAGTGCATTTTTTCAAATTAAAATTAACTATCTTTTCTCATTCTTTGATATATTTTTCATTGTACCTATAGTTTGTCATTGTTCTCCATTATATTAATTCTGTTCCAATCCGTGCTTCACCACATTCAGAAGTACAACTCCTCTACCACTTCCCTATCCAAATCCTGCTTTGTTTCATTCTGAACCCTTCTTGCCTAATTCATCCTTTGCAAAGCTAATGGGGTCATCAGCTGTATCTTCTCATGTTCTATGTTTTCTACCATTTCGATACATTAAAGTGCTACTTCCTCCAACATTTTGACCAGGTCACTATCAATGTGCTTTCTCACCACTCTCCTTTGGTCTGCTTTTCGTTTACACAAGACCTTATCCATACCTGGTATT
This sequence comes from Chionomys nivalis, assembly GCF_950005125.1. Taxonomy (NCBI): domain Eukaryota; kingdom Metazoa; phylum Chordata; class Mammalia; order Rodentia; family Cricetidae; genus Chionomys; species Chionomys nivalis. Next base: position 34,819,677 of record NC_080107.1, on the reverse strand, counting down.
TATTTGCATCCTGAACTTCTTCTTCTACATAGTATTCTTCTTAAAAAAATGGCTTGACATGAGCAGGAAACATGTATCATTTTCTGCTTGTCTCTGTCATATTTTAGCATCTTCCTATTATTCTGTGTTCAAGTATCAAGTGTGGGATGCATTTCCCTGGCAATGCCTATTCAGCCCACCATTATACCAGAAGTGAAATGAGACACTGGATGGACCTTGCTTCACTCTTCATTTCCCTTTCCTTCTCAGCCTATCCAATCAAATCAGGGGTGGTAATCCTAAATACAAACAGGTTACTGTAGCCTTAAAGTCACTAATTTACCGGTAACTGTATTTTTGTCAAAGAAATGTAGTTTTTTTTATTTGCTCAAATAAAAACAAAGTAGCAACTCCAGGGTGTCCTTTGGAAACATGAATTTTCTGATCAGTTTAGAGCACTGATTTTTGTCCATAAAAGTTTCTAAGCTGAAAATACTCATTTGCAACAGACACACTGCATGAACCAGCAAGACTTAAGAGTATCAAAGTTTCCAGCTGCAAGCCTCCCTCCTGCTTGCTCCACTAACTCACCTGTGCATCTACAGCATCTCAGGAGATCTTTTTCACTCTTCAGTTGTCCCCGGCTGGGTGCCTGGATCTTGAACACCTAGTAGCAAAGGTGACATTTACACTGAACATGTAGATGAATCAGGGTCTTTGCTCTTCATGGCTGGAAAGGTATCTCCTTTTCGCACATTATTTTCTTTTACTGAATTTCTTTGTACATTTTAATGAAGTATTATTAATGAAAACTTTCTTAGCCACTTTAAGTCATTTGGTTTGTATAGTTTAACTTTGTTGGTTTGCATAGTTTTTCACATGGCTATCAAGTTCGTGTAATATAAAGTAAACTTCTTTTGATTTAAAGTTCTTTGAGAATGTGTTTTGGTCATAGACACCCACTCTTCCCTGACTTTTTTCAGGTCCACTTCCCTCCTTACTCACCTAACTCTTGTATATTTTCTGTAACTGCTAAAGAGGTACATTAGCAGTGCATTAAAACTAGGCAGTAAGGATGACCCCAGCTAAGACCCTAAGGAATAGAGGAGAGTGTACCCGAACTGGCCTTGCCCTGTAATCAGACTGATGAATATCCTAAATATCACCATAGAAACTTCATCTAGCAACTGATAGAAACAAAGGCAGAGTCCAGCATTGGAGCACTGAACTCCCAAAGTCCAGTTGAAGAGTGGGAGGAATGAGAATATGAGCAAAGAAATCAAAACCATGATGGGTCCAACCTGAGCTAATGGGTGATCAGCAACACCAACTGGACTGGAAAGGAACAAGCATAGTACCAAATTTGTCCCTCTGAATGTGGGTGACAGTTGCATGGCTGGGGCAGACTGAGGGGCCACTGGCAGTCACACCAGTTTTTATCCCTGCTACATGTACTGGCCTTCTGGGAACCTATCCTCTTTGAATGGATACCTTGCTCAGATTAGATATAGTAGGGAGGGCCTTTGACCCTCCCCAAAGCAATGTGTCTTACCTTTTCTGAAGAGTGGATGGGGATTTGGTGGGGAAGGAAAGGGAGGAAATGGAAGGAGGGGAGGGAGTTGGAACTGGGATTGGTACGTAAAAAGAAAAAAGATAGTTTGTTTTCTTTTTAAAAAAAATTGAAAAACAGTAACAACAGCCACAGAAAAACTAGGCACGAGAACTGGCTGGTAGTAGCACATGCCACTAAACCCAGCAGAAGCAGGTGAATCTCTGTGAGTTTCAGGCTAGTCCAGGCTGCCGAATGACTTCCAGGCTCCTAAGCCACACAGAGAAACCAGTCTCTAAAACAAACAAACAAAAATTAAACTAAATAAAGATAAAAATAAATAAATAAATAAATAGGCATGATGCTTGGCTGTAATCACAGCACTGAAGCAGCAGAGGCAGATGGAATAGTTCAAGGTCATTCTTTGATACATAGCTACATATCAAATTTGAGACTAACCTTGACAGAACAAGACCTTGGTTTGCTTCAAAACAACGGTGCATGGAGTAAAAAAGCAAATAGCAAATACATGAACTTTTATCTTACAATGCAGTAAACTTACCTTAACCTGTTTATATGTCTGCATGTATAACTATTAAATGTTACATAAATATTTTTTTCAGCTTTTGAAAAGTAAAGCTTTTATAGATACATAAATTGAATGATACAAAGGATACCATGAAACTATCTTTAATATTGCTTTACAAATGCCATTACGAAAGTAAAAAAAGAGACCACAAACTAAGAGAAACTAGAGACCTTGAGCATTTTAAAATCAAACATGAAACTACAAACATTCCAACAAAAATCTTACCGAATAGGCAAGTATGGGAAGCACAGATAGATACGCCCACAAGTAATGAAAGAGATGCAAATTAAACAGTGAGATATACTGGTCTATTGTCAGAAAAAAAAATCCTTGTTTTAAAGGCTATCGGGATGGAGACTCCTGGAAAAATGTAAATTGCTTTCTGAAAAAATGTTGAACACAATTGTTTAAAAGCCTTAATACCTTGTATTATCTTTGAGCCAAACATTTGACCTCCCATAATGTATTTACATGAGTCACACTGAACATACACATGGACACAGATATTTACACAATATTTACTACAATATTTCTTAAATGATAAATCTGCCTACATTTCAAATAGTGTTAATAACTGAGGATATATTATTTAAATTTTGTCTAGCCAATGCTCGACATAATGGAACAACATTTAGAAAGTATTTCCAGCCGGGCCATGGTGGCGCACACCTTTAATCCCAGCACTCGGGAAGCAGAGGCAGGTGGATCTCTGGGAGTTCGAGGCCAGCCTGGTCTACAAGAGCTAGTTCCGGGATGGGCACCAAACCTACAGAAAAACCCTGTCTTGAAAAACCAAAAAAAAAAAAGAAGAAGAAGAAGAAGACAGTATTTCCAGAAGATACCATGGTATTTGTCTCAAAAATTTGAGTGTACATATGAAAAATACCCTAGAAATTTAAACCACAAATGCTAAGTATTGATATTGATGTTGTGAAACTGAGGACATAGCGATTTTCCTTCTTGAATTTTTTTGAAAATTTAAGAATATCTGAAATCCACACACATTATTTCTGCACTGACATTGCAAATGTATTATTAATTCTTATCTCTAATAGGTGCTCTGTGTCTCTCAGGTACCCTACAATTTTTCTTTACTTGATCTTAATTTTGCTCACATGGATGCATTATGGGAAAAATCATTATATGGTTTTCCATGACTCCTTTTTTCTACATTGGAACTGCTAGGATAATGGACAACACCTCCGTGGTTCCAGATCTATTTTCCAACAAATATTAGTTCTGACACCATCTTCCTACGCTATTGGTTGTATTTAGATCTCTCCATAGTCTTTATTATTGTTAGCAATTTCATGATTTTGCTTCTGTGTTTGCCTTTGGCTGCAGTGTTTTTTGTTTGTTTTGTTTTGTTTCTTAATATTCCTATTCTAGACATAATACTCATCTTTAAAATCCAGGTGAATTCCATATTCCACTTGAAACTTTACCTGAATCCAGGCATTTCCTTTCTTTGAGATTCCATAGTTTAATCAGACAACTATGTAAATGATTTTTTATGATATAAAACTATAATTAAGAAATATTTGTCAGAAAAATAGATAAGTATCTTAACTGAGGATAGAGGTCATATCTTACAATTTTATACTATCAGAACCTAGTAGAAAACAGTCTAGATATCTGCTATCAATATATGAGGGACTTCAAATATTTTGACTTTTGCAATATTTTAGTAATGGCATATATAAATTGAGATATCAGTTTGTTTGTGACTCATATGTATGGTATGCAAACTGAATGAAGACAATTTTGTGTTACATTTTTTTTATAGTTCTGTGGATGAAAAAATTTTAATGGAGTGAAATTTTCTCTTTGTGACAGTGTATCAGTGCTTAAATGTGTTCAGGATTTCTAACATTTGGGATTTCTAGCTTTGGATTTAAGATACTCAAACCATATGTGACAAACTAAAGTATATATAATTGCAGAAGGGAAATTTAGAAGGAAAAGTATGTAGAAAGATGAAAAAGTATACTTACCACCTGGTAAGTATAACAGTGCAAAGTGCACGTAGCAAACTCAAGGCTCTGAGTTCAAAGCCAGTGCCAGTGTAAGAGAGAGTGGAAAAGAAATGGGAGAAAAAGGAGACAAAAATACACGGAAACAACAGCAATAGTAGTAGATCAATTAAATTTAATGCAAAATATAATATAAAAGGTTTCCTAGACAGAAATCTTGTTCTGTACTATGATTGCCTTTGTAAATGAGTTTCCTCTGAACTGCATGTTCTACAAGATCAAATAAGGCAGTGAATGAGAAGAAATGTAAATTTGAAACCAATATGCTATATTTCTCTAAATAGCAAAGCTGTGGGTCAGATGTATGACTCGGTGGTATTCTGCTTACTCACTACACATGAGTCCTTCAATTGACAGAAAAGCCCCCTTCCGCAGACCAGAAATCCATTAATTTCCTTAGAATATCTCATCCACAAAAAGGTATAAGATAATATTTCTGAGCCATACAAAGGTGATGAATATAATTATCCTTTAATCCTTTGGCCATGGGTTGGATTTCCTTTCTTCTAGTACTTTGTGAAGATCAGGTAAAATATGCAGCTTAGTTTTACTGAGAAAATTATTGCCTCCCAATTGAAAATAAAATACTCTATGGTTTCTAGAAATACATTCATTCCATCAATATGGATCAACTTGCCAAATATTAAGTGAGGCAACATACCCTATAACCACTGGGCAGAAAGATGTTTTGCAGATCTAAACCTTCTCAATATTTTCACTGGCTAAGGAATTATTCTTCACACTGTGATTAAATTGCTTAGTGCTTCAATAAAAACAGCTGCTGGCTTTTCTTCTCAAAGTACAAATTTGAAAATTATATATACAATAAAATTTGAATGTTCTTTGTATATTCATTTGCAATATTCTTTTTAAAACTGATTTATTCATTTTTATTTGTTGGTGTATGTGTGTTTTCTGCATGTATGCTTGTATATCACAAACATGCTTATTGTCCTAGCCCAGAAGAAGGTATCAGATTTCTCAGAGCTGGAATTAGAGATGCCTGTGACTTGCCATGTGTGTGGGAAGTGACCTGGGTCCTCTTCAGTAGCAGTGAGTTATCGTTTATTTTTTTCAATTTTATTTTACATTCCAACCAAAGTTCTCTGTTCCACCCCTCCTTCCACCTCCCTCGCCTCCTCCTAAGCCCACCCCCATCCATTCCTTCCAACAGGTGAGGGTTCCAATGAAGAGTCAATAAAGTCTGGTACATTAAGTTGAGGCAGGCCCAAGTCCCTCCTCCCTGCATTAAGACTGAGCATGGCATCCCACCATAGGGAATGGCTCCAACAAGCTAGCTTGTGCAATAGGGATAGATCCTGGTCCTTCTGCCAGAGGTTCCCAAGATGCCATACTAAATCTATCAAAATGACTACAATCAAAATAACTGAGGACTGATACTGTTGGAGAGAATGTGAAGTCAGGGGAACCCTCCTCCACTGCTGGTGGGAGTTAAAATTGGTACAGCCACTTTGGAGAGCAGCAAGTTTTCTTAAACACTAAGCAATCTCTCTAAACCCCCATTTATAAGTTTATTGAGAGTTTGCATAAAAGATAGGTATGTTAGATATTTGTTTAAAGTGCCGTATTCTACAGAATTTCATCCAATTCCAATGCTGAAGGTACAAATTGATTACGACCTTTATAAAATGATACACACAATTAACATGTCAATTTGCTGCCTCAATATACTAAGACACAATTGCTCTTAGCTGTCTGCTATGTCATTATTTGCCTGGAAATAAGTACTATTTTTTACTTCTCTGAGAATCCCAAAGAACACATATTTCCAAATTTCTGAAGGTTTAGGCAACAGGTAAGCAAGTTCAAGGTAAGTCTGAGCTACATCAAAAGACCCAAGTTCAACAAAAATAAACAATTTTGCATTGAAATTTTATGTAAGATGCACTCTCATTTTTTCTTAGCTGTGTTTTACATAGTTTCTAATTTACTGTTTTGCCGTTCACTGCCATTCTCTCTCTTGAGACTGTTGTGACATATGTGGGTTTTATTAGTACCTGCTCTGCATTTGGCACCCTTTCTTTATTACTTTATCCAAGCTATATCATTCTGTCACTTACTTGTTGCCTTCTCAAGATCAGAGCATCTATGTTGAAGGAAGAGAACCCCCTACAAAGTACATGGCTATTGCTTTCTTTTAGAAGGTATGAATTAGGGTCATTAGATGATTACCTGATATTCCAGCTGCTCAGTCCCTCCACCTTGTCAACTGTATGTTATCCTTCCTCCAGAACCTGTGCTCTTAGGAGGTGATGTAATACCATGGAAGCAGGAGATTGCCTAGACTTCCGACTTCAACAGGGTTCAGAGATATCTGTGATGGGGTGGTATTCTCCTCTATCGTTCTTTGGTCCGAGTTCATATGTTCCCAGAACACGATAGTCCATTCTTTTTCCAACCCCATTCTTGCATTGAAGTCACCCGTAATAATTAGAATTTCTTTCAACCCAGACCCTGAAACCCAATATGGACAAGTTCAAGAAACCCAATAGGGGTTCTCAAAGTGTTGTAATATTTAGCATTTTCAATAAACTTATATAATAGCTAACTGTGTGCAACTTCATTGGTACTGCATCTAACCAAATGATCTAGCAGGAGAAACTGCTACTTTATTTTATATTTACTTATAAATTCTTTCAGTTTTTTCTTTGCAGCCTTAGCAGACTTGAATAACTTGTGTCAATTTATATTTTCTTTCCTTTGTTAATCTGGATGATATAATTTTTTCAATTTGTTTCTAGGAACATTTATAGCTAGCTGATTTATTACTCCTATAGCTGAGAAATGCCTGTGTTAGCTCTGCTAACCACTGAAGCTGAGGTTTGCCTCTCTAACTTGTACCAGTTTTATACGAAACTTGAATGGCAGCAGACACTTGGAAAATTGACTTCTCATGGAGAAAATGGAAGCTACCAGAGTAGTGAATAGAAACACACTGTCTCTTACAGAGTCTAATAACTTCACCTCCATCCACATTCTAAAGTTCATATCAAACTCCTGACCTATTTCAAACTTAATGGGATAATGAATTTCCCGATATCATGGATTTGAGAGGAAAAAATAACAAAATGTGTTGTAGTTAAAGCTGGCATCAGAATCTGTGGCCCAAGATGTATTATGAAGCACTGTGTAGTTCGCCTTATTTTGTTTGAACACTTCATCCCAGAGAGGTAATAATGGAGATCATGGAACGTTTCAAGACTCAAAGACAGTGAGAGATTCAGTCTCTTTACATATGTGCTGAAGGGCCTTCCCTCAGCTCTCTTCTGAGTTCCCAGCCATAGATGAACAGATACTCTTTTCTACACAAATACATTGAGACCTCTAACTGCAAGCTCAAACCTTCATTCTTTATATGTTATAGCACCAGAATCCTAACACATTATAGCACAATAGAGTGTTTAAAGATAGCACTGCTCTATATTTCTCTTCTCATCAAATAACAGTTTATAGACATTAAAACTATATCAAATATACTGTTGTTTGAAAAATTTATCCTTGTTTATAAAATAATGACTAATAAACATGAAAACTTCTTGATTTGACTGGTAATTTGGGAAGTAAATATTGAGGTTAAAGAACAATGCAATTTTCATCCTTTAAAGATAATAAGTGAATACAATGCCAAATAAGGGAGGTTTTCATTTAAAGATGTTGAGAGTATATCCAAAGACACCTTAATTTTATTTTAAATTATCATGGAAAATGGACAGTATGTTTTTTCAAAACTGTTGAATTATCAAGCACATAACTTTTGGTACTAATATATATATATATATATTAAAACTTGAAGACAGTATCAACTATTTTTGTGGTTATTATAACCAAATTTAATCTTGATTCTTTAATATGAGTCATTTACACTTTCTGCAAACTCTTTAAGTTGATTCTGAAATCCTATTAATGGGAGTCCTGTGGATTTTCTTTTCCACAGGTCAGTCCTCTTTGATACACTCTTCTCTTTTTTTGGCTATCTCATTTCTAGACTTTTCCCTGAGCAAGAGAAGAGTGGTATCTGTAGACCATCAACCTAATTTCCTTGATTTATCACAAGAGTGAAGCCGGATGGAAAAGGTGTTCATATAATTCATCTGTGATTTGGAAGTGCTCGTCATTTTACATTGCATATGATTATGTCAATTTTCTTGTGACTTCGAGGGGAGCTCATATGGAAACCCAATGCTTATGTCAGAACAAACCACCGTGACCTTCAGTGAAACCGATTACAGTCTTCAGCATTGTTCAGGCCGGAAAGCAGCTTTTATCTGACATCTTTTATATATACTTTTTTACCTAGTTTAGAAACAAATAAATGTTCTCTTGAATTATTGCAAAATTCTAACTATTGATCTTGATAACCAATGTATGTTTTCTGTATAATGGCATCTGGAGTCTAAGTTCCCATAAGAGAATAGTTATATCCAGTGTGAATAATGAATAATGATTTGGCTGCAATTAGAAAGACATAAATAGAACACAGAGAAGCTGGAAAGTCACCTAAACAGTATATAGTTCTACGTCTCTCAAAGGTTTGGTCTCAATTTCCAGAGCTAGGAAAAGCTTGCCTTAACCAGCTTGTCTGGCAGCCCCTCCTTTCTGGCAGCTATGGCAGTCAGGACCACTGGTCAAGCCAGCTTGGGATATGGAGAATTTTTTCACAGATGCATAATTGATAAATGTGTTGAGATGTATGTAAAGGAATAGAAAACAATAATCATAACTTATGGTTGATTCTGATGCTACCCTTCTCAACATAAAATTATCCACATTTAAAAATGTCCATATTGTATTATTACAATTTGACTAAAACATATATCTACAGAAAAAAATATGGTGGTTGCTATAAGCAAATCCTTAGGTCACAGTCATCTGGTGACAGAGTAAGTGAAAAGTCAGAATGTAAATTTGGTCACACATCTTTGAGAAGTCTCAGCTGCTCCACAAATGCCAACTGGCCCAGTGTGAAGCAGTCAGCTGCCTAACACACTTCAGAAAGTAGATGAGATGCATGTTTTAATATAACTGTAAATATTCTATTTTATAGAAGAAAATCTCAGCCCCAAATTTACAATATATTCAAAATTTGAAAGGAAATGATGAATATTTTACAGATTTCAATAAACTTAGAGGTTGGGAGTTACAATTCTGCTTTCAAATGTCTTTATATGAGCAAAATTGCAATTGAAAATGATAATTGCACTTTTCAAATACCGATATAATTTCAAACGTTAAAAAAATTAAACACATTTCCCACTCATTATTTGTGCTTTAGGCATAGTGCTGTTCATATTCTAATTAACCATTATCCTGTACTTTCTAATTACCTCAATTTTAAACCATTAAAAATTAGAAGCTCAAAATTCAAATGGTACTAGCCTTGAATTAGCTACAAAAAACGAGGAAAGAATTAGATTCAATACTGAAAATTTTCTATTATTTTTAAATGTCATTTTTTCATTAAGTGAATTTTATTTTATATCATCAGAAAATGCCACTGCCAGTAACTTTAGTAGTAAATTGAAAGATCTAATTATTGAGGGGAAAGATCAACTGATTAACAAGATGATATTTCAAAGACCTCCATTCCATCTAATGACACATAACTATAAAATATTAACACATTTTCCAGCCTACATATCCCAGAACAACTTTTAGGTTCTAAGTGAATGATTACCGATAAATAACCTGTGGGATTTCCCAGGCAACCTTCACTCGAGTCACCATTTTCTAAGGCACAATAGTGATTGTTAGCGATCTCATTGAATCAAAAATATCTATAAACATAAACTTTAAGGTCTTCAGTTCTGACCCAAGTGATCCCCATTTCAACTAAACTATGCAAAGAACAGTGTTCTTAGGTGGAGGAATAGGCGAGCATGTGATGTGTTACAGCTGACAGCTGGGACTAGGGTAGCGGGTTGACCTCTCCATATTCTAGGGTAGCTGTGAAATATACATGTCAAGCTCATATAAATATTTTTTCTGAAAAAATACAAAATTAATTCTGCGTTGAGAGGACTCAAAGCCAGGGAGTTAATATTAGGATATGGGAAAGAAAAGTTAATTTTAATGCAAATGAACACAGTCATATGTTTAGGTAAAGATAGGAAATCTACACAATAATATTTGAGATGAATTTCAAGGAAAGCAGTTTTTCACATGAGAGGAACAGGTGTGATTAAAAAAAATAGCTCTGCACACATTTTACAGAAGAATCCACCCAGCCATGGAACTAATGTTTTATGCCTTTGAGTTCATTCATTTTCAGAGCAACCATGAAATCTCCCAGGCCATGAGGGCATGCATGTCTGCAAAGACACCAAACATTTGGCAGATGTCATTTTATGGAAGCAATGTGTATCTTCCTGTGGAGTAGATAAGAAAGCCAGTAGATTGTATCGGGTCCAACCATGCAATTGCACTGGGAAAAAGTGCATAGTTTTTGCAGCATAGGTTTGAAAAGGTAGAGGAAACCTGACTTAAAGGTTTGGCTATAGATTCTCTAGTTGCTGAACATGCCCATGGTGGGTTCTGAACTTAGAAATTGACCCACACACTTGCTGTGTTGATCAACTGAGATTCCATTCAGTTTACTTGAGTGAATTATTCATAAACCAGAGGAGGGTAAATAGTAGTCAGTGGGGCAAGATAGAGGAGAAGCTAAGAGAGTGAATATGGTTAAAATATATGGCAAAATATTCTCATAGAACAAATGAAAATGAGGAGAAAACTTTGAAAAGAATAAAAAGCTGCAAAAAAGAAAATGAAAAAGAATCAGATAAATATAAATCCAAAATAAAGTGAAAGCAAATAGGCTGAGTAGGGTGCAGCACTTCTGTAACCTCAAATGTAGAAAGCACAGAAGAAAGATGCTGGGACCCTAAGGCCACAAAGTTCTAGGTGTACCAGGTCCATATAGTAAGACCCTATGTCATGACAACAGTGAACCGTCAATAAATATATTTGAAAGAGATGGACAGGAGTCTGTAATTCATTAATTAATTTTAAATTAGTTTCTAGGAATTAGACCATAAAAACAAATCAGCATGTAAGAAGTTAACTCCTACTAGGTGTTAAAGCTACATATGATCTCTACCCATTGGGACAAGACCAAATGATGAGGTAAGTGATTAATAATAATATGAATAATAAGCAGTTGCTTCTGTCTGATTTTAAATTTTCAGACATAGGTATGGAGTTGAAGCTGATGGAGAGTGATACATTTTAGTGAAACATTCCATACCTGCTTATGACTCCAAAACACGAGGCGTGATAGGACTGTGGCGATGCCACGGTGACCGGCTGCCTCCTTTGCAGAAGAGGTATTGGTGGTTGATTTTACCTAGTCAAGTCTATAGACCCAATAATTAAGCATTTAATATAGTAGTAGTTGATATAGAGACAGAAGAAATATTTCATTTCTCTGCATTTGTCAGTATATGTTCTACACTGCTGATGTTCATTTGAGAGTACAAATAAGACCAATAGACATCTGTGGTTCCTTTTGCACCACCAAGGAATTTGTCTATAAACTACAAATGGTAAGACTTGGGGAAGAAATTAAAGAATCAATGCTTGTTTTTTCTTTGACAAGTCAGATTATCTGTGAATATTCTCTTCCAGAAAGACTTGAACTCACCAAGTGAGAAGTAATGCTTGTCTTATCTTATCTTTAATACTCACCACAGTATTTTGTGTTTGAAGATGTAATCAATGCTCATTAGACATGAATTTTGTTTTTGAAAATTTGCTTCCTGAATGCAGTTTGTTTATAACTCCCAAATCAGTGTTCCCAGTGACTTTATGGTACTATGAGGACAAGCACGTGTACAGTAGGTGGGTTATGTGTCATATTCAACAAGTTCTGCCCCAGCCAACACTGAACACACAAGTTCATATTGCAGCATTCATATCATACAACTGCATATTCCTTTCATCACCCATTTAATGCTGGGATTTTGCACTCATTTAGTTTTGTCAGTGAAGTTTGTTTTGAAGTATTGCCCAAGCAGAGTGCTAAAGTCTTGTCTAGTATCTTTACGTTCAAAAAAGAGGTCATGAGCCTTATAGAGTTAGGCTGTGATCAATCAGCTTTGCTGAGGTATGACTTAACATGTTGTTGGCTGAGAAATTAATACTAATGAATCAAAAAATATCTATTAAACAGAATGTCTTTATACACAAAGCATCTATTAGACAAATTTTATATTGATCAGCTAATGAAAATGCTGTAGCTAGGACTTGTAGGAATCTACCATATCATATCCCTCAGGAGCAATGATTTAGGACTTGCTAATCCAGTGTACAATGATTTTACAGAACAAAATTAGCATGAATAAGGAGCATTTACTAGATATATTTTCAAAGGTATATGTATTATTCTTACTCTAAATGAATGTTCATATAAGGGACTATTGCTAAATGAGATGATCAGGAGTTCAAGGTCAATCAAAGCTACATAGACTGTCTCAAGGAACTAAAAAAACAAAAACAGTATTTGTGTTCACCGATTTTGTATAACTGCAATTTTATGCCATTTGAGAACATATGGTCACCTTGCCATTAAATTGGTTTGGATATTTAGGTATTCAAAAGCGGAAGGCTCAGAGTTTAATCTGTGGCTCTACCAGTAGAATTTCAAATAATATGCTTTTGCTGCAAATTAGCCTCCCACGGTTTGAAATGATGTCATCATTTAAGGAAATAATTGCCTCCTGGAGTTCTTGTGAGAACCAAAGGAGCTAGAGTGAAGGGGACATTTTCTGAACTCTAAAATTCAGCATCTCATCCATTTAGATAAGTTATCTATTGAGATAAATTAAAGTGAACGCTATTGCTTTGAACATTACACTGACATTTTAAACAGCACTGATGACAAAACTACACAATTTTTTTTGGAAGTCATCACAGGTATTGCTCTATGACAAATACAAAAATTATAAGTCTTTTGTTCTCCATAGACCTTTTTGCTTACTTAGATGTGCCTTCCACTAAAACATTAAAGATAACAAACTACACAGAGAAAGACACACACAGAGAGACACACTAAGCAAAAATGGACAAAACCATTAAAATGATTCCAGTAAGGTACTTGGAAGATGGAAACAATTAGATCCTAACAGCAAGAAGAGTTCCTTCAAAGAAACAACGTTGGTCATAGCTTCCTCGGTCACTCTGATATATCTTGAGTCATGAGTTTGTTTTTGAGTTAAACCACATAGAAAGAAGGAGAAATCAAGAGAAAAGATTTGTATTTTGTCATCTTCCTTCCTTGTTTTAAATTGACAAAAATTTACAATGCAAAATATTCCTAAGAAACATTGCTTTTTTTAAAAAAATACCTAGAGATAAGTTCTTTTTTAACCTAAAGATAGGGTGCAGGACATTTTCAAATACAGATCATTCCAAAATACATTTTGTAATTTATGCAGTTTTGCAGAGAAAAAAATCCTCACAAACAACCAAACAAAACAGTACCTGCTTCTAGTCTTCTTTATGAGATTTAATTATGCTTTTCAGATGTGACATGATCTCTGTTTACCCTAATTACCGACTGCTGTGATTACACAAATCATGCATATGCATACTGATTTATTTAGGATTATGATCAAACAAAGAGTTTTCTTTGCCCTACCTGCAAGAGAATGGTGAGTTGCTGCAGTGTGTAAGAAGAATGAGTCAAACCTCAAGTATTATGACCTACATCATGAAGTCGGGATGCAGAAAAGAAGCACACATATTTTACTTATGTCGAGCATAAATTATTGTGTATTCTCTACTCACACAGATGGAATCCACAGAATTTGAGGTTCAGGTGAAGAAACTACATTGTGAAAGAAAACTTCAGTCCAAGCCTGATAGTATCTTTCTGAACCAGAAACCATGTACTTGGTTCTCTCTTCCTCTAACTCATCTCCATTGTGATCAAATGGGTCACGAATGAGAAATGATATGGATTCTGAATGAATCTCAGTCATATAAAATCATAAAAAAGGAAAATAAAGTATGTACTAATGACATGGGCTGATGGAATTTGATTGGTAATGATAGACAATAAATGAGAAAAGGCTTGAGGAAAAGGTTGTCGCATAGAAGCCAGGAACTACAAACCAGTTCTGGGGATCACAGCAGGCACCCAAAGCACCCACTGCATTTTTAGAGGGGGTTAGTGCTTGCTAGTTACAAGGATGGGGTGTTCTTTTAGAAATTTCTTCCTTGTAGTTTAAGGGGACTTTTTCTTGTAAGAAATGAATCGGTGGCTAGATTACCCTTGAAAAGACCCTATAAAATTCAATTTCTCATATTTCTTTTTCTTCTTTTGTGATCAAATAAATAAGTAACAGATACCGTATCCATACATTAACAAAGGAAAGAAACACTATGGAAACCAGGCTTTATGGTTTAAGGGTGTGAGAACCTGGCTTCTTTTTTCATGTGTGCCTTATATTTAACTCATTCGATTATTGTTCCATGCTTAACTTTTGATATAGTGATGTCGATAACAGTTCTATGACATTAGAGTTATTTTTTTTATTTGAGAAAAGTGAATTTTCATGAATAGCATCCTTATAGTAAGTGGAAAATTAGTGATAGGTTCCCTGATTTGAATACCTCTTTCATTACTACTGGATGGGACATCAACATGTATAGTCCTTTTGAGAGATCTTTTGTATATCATAGACAGAGTCTTGACCCTTGGACAGAGCAGGCTCATAAAAGCCCCCTCCAGTTGTGAGCTCATTGCTGTTTGTTTTCTTTAATTGTGGCTTGCTCTTACATTATCCCTGGGATTGCCAAAAAGAAGTAGACTATACATAAAATGGACACCAGTGACACCGAGAGTCAGAATGCCTGGTTCCAGGGGCAACATAAGAGTGAGTCATAGAAGACACAATACATGCTTACACCCCACAACCTCCTAGCCTTTGCCAATTTCTTACCTCAGTTACTTATATACTCCGATTTCCATTTTCTGGTTGGTTTCTGAACAAAGGAAAAATTTAGGATTTTCAGTAGTAGGGTGTATACATCAACAAGTATTTTGTCAAATATCAAATGTGGGGGGGTGGCTGGAGAGATGGTTCAGAGGATAAGAGCACTGGCTGCTCTTCCAGAGATCCTGAGTTCAGTTCCCAGCAACCAAATAGTGGCTCACAACCATCTGTACTGAGATCTGGCATCCTCCTCTGGCATGCGGGCAGACATCGAGGCAGAATGTTGTATATATAATAAATAAATAAATCTTTTAAAAAATATATCAAATGTGGAACACTTTTACCACTGGAACATCCCATGGTATTTGTTATGTCATTCACTGGGGTAAAATTTCATGCCCTCACACTTTGTAAAATATTTACAGTCATAGCCCTATTAAGAAAAAGAGACTTGTCTATCCTGTGGCACATGTTCATCAATACTATATATACTATTTAATTATCACATTACAGAAAGGGATTCTGACTGTAAAATTCTTTATCTTTAGTTTTTGAGATCTGTTTTCTTTCTTTTTTTAAAAGGAATATTCCTGGAATGAAAAGGATATGTGATGTAGTTAAAGCTGATTATAATTTTGGATTATTGCTAATTATTAGAAAGGATGTCTGATGTAAGTAATGTTATATTCATGTTATCCAAGTTCTGAGACTTGGCAAAGAGTATAGCTTTTTAGTTTTTGGTAAGTGCAATAGCAAAGAGATCTTTTTGTGCAAACATATGTCAAATTTTTTATATAAAATGGCCCTGAACATTGACTACAAGGTAATGTAGGTCGTTCTTTCATCATTATACTTCCAGCTTTATATTCATTTCAACAAAATTTTGGATATATGTGTGATGTTTATTGGGACTGGGACAAAAGAAAAGATGAAGTTTCATTCCTAAAAATAAGTGGCTATTTTTTCTTTTTTTTCTTTTCTTTTCTTTTCTTTTCTTTTCTCTCTCTCTCTCTCTCTCTCTCTCTCTCTCTCTCTCTCTCTCTGTCTCTCTTTGTCTCTGTCTGTCTCTCTCTCTCTCTCTCTTTTTCTTTTTTAAGACAGGGTTTCTCTGTAACTTTGGAGCATGTATGGAACTAGCTCTTGTAGACCAAGCTGGCCTCAAACTCACAGAGATCTGCCTGCCTCCGCCTCCCGAGTATTGGAATAAAGGGTGTGTGCCACCACCGCCCAGCTTGACTTTTTTTTGAAGTAGTGAGATAATCAGAGATTTTTGTTTCAGACCTTGGCCTCCTCAGGGAAACCAAGCATATGAATTTGATACTTGATACTAATATGCTGGAGTTTTCTGCTACACTATAAACAATAGATACATTTCAGAATACTGGAAATTAACACATGTATCTGACATCTGAAGAAGAAAATTCAGAACAATATAGAAAAGGCCTTCATGGTGCAGTGGTTGTGAGATTTACCAAACTTATACTACTGTGGGCTTTCTCTGTGCTGAGTAAAGAAAGACAACCAGCTAACATGTGTCTAAGGCTTTCACGCAAATAAAACTAATTCACCCTTCAACATCTTGTGCAGAAATTATTTTCTTGCATGCCTTATATTTGATTGATTTTTGTGACATGTTTTGAAGTACCTAGTCTTTTCTTTAATGTACTAAATCTATGCTATAGACAAGCATCAGAAGTTAAATTAGGCAAACATTTCAATCCCCTTGAAATATTTCAATTCCCTTTCAATCAAAGAAAAATTAAAATATGAACTAACACATCCAGGAAATATAAACTATTTAAGAAAATTATTTATCAAAAAGAAAGAACACAATTTAAGTTGTACAACCAATATCTAAGAAGCAAAGAGATTTAAAAGCAAGCAAAAATATTTTGAATTGTAATATATCAGTATTTAGCATCAGTGCCTTCAATTTTCATAAACAAAAACAAAATTCTCCCAATTATTCTTAATATAACAACATTATTGACAACTGAAATTAGCTGAATTGCTTAATGGAAGAATACTCCAGAAGATGGTATGAAAAGAAATTCATGAATAAAATATTGAGATATTTTATACTTCTGAAATAAATATTTCCACACATTTACAAAGGTATTGAGAGTGAAAATAATAAACTAAACAATCCTCAAAGATAAATAATAGAAAAACCAAACAACAACAACAAAAGAAATGAAACCTTCCAACTGCCAAACAATAATGAAATTGTTGAAGTCAGAGGCACTATTAAATGTTAAACACACATAGTTGACCTCACAACAGACATCCATTCACACATATACATACACCTCTAGACATTTTGTAACATTCTTCAATGTCCTGTTTTGTACAAGTCTTTCCCTTTCTTGGTTAGAGTTATCACAAGATATTTTATTTTACTTTAGGCTATAGTGAAAGGTATTGTTTCTCTGATTTCATTTTTTAGTTGGTTTGTCATAGGAGCTTGTACAGAGCTTGGGGAGTTAGTATCATATCCAGATATTTTGCTGAAAGTATTTATACATTGTAGGAGTTTCCTGGCAGATTTTTTAGGGTCACTTATATATACTACCATAGCATTTACATATAAAGATATTTTAACTCTTTATAAAGTTTGTTTTCCTTTGATCTCCCTCAGTTATCTTATTGATCTAGTTAAGACTTCAGGTACTATACAGAACAAGTATAGATAGTTAACAACATTGACTTGTTCCTGATAATAGTGGAATGACTTTTATTTCGTGGTGCTACACAGATTATTAGAAATGGGTTAATCAAAGATGTGAGAATTAGCCAATAAGAGGCTATAACTAATGGGCCAAGCAGTGTTTAAAAAAATACAGTTTCTATGTAATTATTTTGGGTAAAGCTAGCCGGGTAGCGGGACACAGCCCGCCGTTCCTATTATTACAGTTCCCCTTTCATTTTTTATTTCTTTAATTTGGATAACCTCTCTCTGCCTTTTAATTAATTGGGTTAAGGGTTTGTCACCTTATGGACTTAAGTAGAACCATATTGTTTTGTCTGTTATTGACTATATCTTTAGACTTGCTATAAACTTCTGGGTTTAGGAAGATTATTGTTCTAGGTGCTGATAACTTGCTTTTGTCTTTGTTTCATTGATGTTTTATTCATTGTTTTCTATTCTCTCTGGTTCTTAGTAGAATTTGGTAGGAAATTTTCCATGGACCTGATAGGGGTGGCCGCTGGAATTTCTAAGTAAAATATGTTTCTGTGTATTGCAAACTGAAATTTAGGAATATGGATAGGCTAGGGGCCTGAGAAGGGTTACAGGAAGGAGGAAAGGAGAGTGTTCCACAAGTATCTGTTTATTTGGATGCATGGGAATGGAAGCAGAGACTTAAGAGAGGTCACCCCAGGTTTGCTATAGAGATGGGGGTTAAACTGAGTTAGTAGATCTTTAGGAATGGAAGAAAAGGTGAAGATCTGTACTCAACCTACCTGCTTTCCTAGCAAGAGTGGCCTGTGGGTTAGCAGAAAATGCCTGCTGGAGGTAGGAATTGTAATAAAGCAATAGTGGAGAGATGGGAGGTTAGGAGAGGAAGATCTGTGGGATCGAATAGGAAGAGGTTGTCAGAGGTGTTCTGCTTCAGAGCTGGGTATGAGAATGGATGATTGGACCTGGAGGAATGGACGGAGAGGTGAACATATCTAGCCAACCTACCTGCTTCCTTCCCTGGCAGAAGTGAGGGATGTTTGTGCTTTATGCACAACATAATCTGCTATTTAGTGGCATACTTCCACAAGCTGGCAAGGAGGTGCACACTGCCATTTTTTCCACCTCCAAGAACTTCCCTGCAGAGTTCTCTTCCTTTCTTACACTCAAGTGAACAATAGAAGTTAGAAAAAGAGTGAGATTTCTTTGAGAGGGAGCTATCACTTCAGTGTCTGCTGGAGGAGCAAGATGAAGTCAGCAGAAATGAGTAAACTTCCTTTCCCAAAGAGGAGTAACAACATTGAAGTCTCTTTACTCAGTCTCTGAAACAGAGTCTAAACTTCCACACATCAACCTTACTTCAAAACAAATGAAACATAATATGATTAAAATTATGCACTAATTTATCATTTTATAATTATAGCAATACATTTTAGACTTGCAGATTCTATGAATAAAATTATCTGTCTAAGATTACATTTTGTTTATCTCTGGAGTTTTCTAAGAGCAATATAACATATACAAAGCTTCTATTTTTGATAGTTCAAGGCTAAATAATAAGAAATAATTTCATTTCTTTTTTCAAATTAGTTTTCTGTCATTTATTTCTAAACACTGAACATAAATATGTCGGCGCATGCACATGAATAGACTGAATCACATGGTTTCATTATACAGAAATGTAAGTTTTTACTTTGCTTATATAAATATTAATAGAAATATAAAGAACTAAAATTTTGTCTTGAAAATACAGCCAGCTATCTAAAAGGATGAATGACAACTTGAAGGTCAAACTAGGAAACTTAGTGAGACTTTCTTTCTAAATGAAAATTAAACAAAAGATGAAGAGATGCCTCAGTAGTAAAGATTCTCCGGGCCTGTGTGAGGTCAATATTTACACACACACACACACACAGAGAGAGAGAGAGAGAGAGAGAGAGGGGGAGAGGGAGAGGGAGAGAGAGAGAGAGAGAGAAAGAGAGAGAGAGAGAGAGGAGAGACAAAGAGAAATAATAACACCATAAAACCTATTAACAACTCCAAATTTCGACAATGTTGCAAATCTCATATAGCTTCTTCCTATTACTTATTGATTAAGTTCTCCTGCCATTTGGCGAGGGAAGGCTGAGGACGATGAAATGAACTACTTACAACCTGTTATACTTGATTATAATTTACAGTTATAAACACTTATACATTTCATGATGAATAAATAAAATGAAAACAACAAATTGTAATATTTCCCTAAAAAGCATCAGGAGTAACTCTGGTTTTACTCTGGTGCTTTTGGATTGGAAGAAATTTCTAGCTTTCAGCTTATTTATGCATATTTTTATGTATTGAATATGAGAACAGATATTGCCTCAAATGTCTTCCTCTTTCTGAATGGAAAAAGTCCAAAGACTATTTCAGGTGTCAAACATATCTCCCAATGTTTGCTTACTCATCTCTTTAAACAAGTAAGTTCTTTTGAAGTAAGAACTTACTGTTTCGTTATTTTATGTCTCTGGTTCATGGTGTTGTACTTACACATTCTGTGTTGTATAATGGGTTACTTGTATACTATTATGTAATAAAATGGGCTAAGCCAAGAAAAGAGAGAAGAAATTTAAAGAATAATATACTCTTCACCTATCTCCCTAACCCCATGTAACCCAACTGTAGATCCCTATCCTTGACCCTTTAACTATGTTGTCTTCATATACATATCATCATCTTCTAGTTATATCTTCTTTTACTAAGTAGGAATAGCAGTGTTTGTACCAACTTATTTGGGGGTCAAGTCATGGGTTAATTGCAAACACAGAGAAATATAACTCTTAATTCCAAAAACATGAAGTGCTCGTTTGAAGTAATCCATTTTTATCCCAAATACCTTCACGGTTTAGGCCTAAAGTGATTTTGAGTCTCTTTGCAGAGTGATGCTGTTTTCGTAGTAGTCAACGGCTGGTGTTCTCGTGCATGTGGGTAAATATTTCAGAATTGAAATTTTCCCATTGATGATTCCTTCAGCTGACCTCTATCATACACATGGACTCTGGTGTTTTTCGATTTCCTATGATTTCTCTCACGTTCCTTGTATGGTTTTGGTTGTACGATGCATCCTAGTTTTCAATCCCATCACTGGGTTTGCTCTCTCTGATCAGTAATTTCTGATGTTCTCCCTGGAGTCTCATTTTGGTGTGCCTCATAAAAAATATACTAGTTATTACCCTAGAAAGACTTTCAGCGTCGGCTTCTCTGCAGCATGCATGCATCTGCTTAGCAGGCCTCACTGGCTCTGCCTGCTGGAGTTTACTAGCCAGCATTACTATTCAAGGTAGCTTCTCTGGGACCCAATGATCCCCTGGCCTCGTGTTAATGGGTTTTCCTCCTAAAGATGCAAACAACGACTGCTTAAATTCCTGTTTTAATTGTCTGAAAATGAGGCAATCTGGAATCCTTGTAGAGCCATAAATAACCCTCTGAAACCACTTACAGAAATGTTCTATCAAGATGGTTTTTCATGGCTTGACGGTGAAAAATGTGTACTGCCAACCAATCAAAAAAACATCAGTCCTACAGCAGTCAGGTTCGGAGAGGTTTTTTTCCTCCCCCACATCTTACTATAGTTAGATAAGCCAACTCCTGGTCATGCCACTGACGCAGTAGTGCAAGGACTCACTAGAAAGTATTTCCAAATTCTCCTGTGTAACAAAGAGTGCAATCAAACCCGACAGTGAAGCCGTGTTTCTTCTGCATTTGCTTTCACCTTGCTTATGTCTTCAGGTTTCCTTGCTGAAGCACTTTAACAATTACATATGATGAGGAGCATGGTGTCAAAAAAATTAATATTTACTGTCACATATTAATTATGTCTCTGACTCATCACAGAAAATTAAAAACCAACCATACAAATAAGAGCAGGAGTGTAAAACAAGCCTCAATAATTATGACAGACATTTTGACAGACCATATCTACTCGGTTATAGTCTCCACAGTGTAAGAAATACTCAATAAAT
Source organism: Chionomys nivalis (assembly GCF_950005125.1). NCBI lineage: Eukaryota > Metazoa > Chordata > Mammalia > Rodentia > Cricetidae > Chionomys > Chionomys nivalis. Next base: position 34,797,894 of record NC_080107.1, on the reverse strand, counting down.
ATTAACTAAACATATGACATAATGACTTCCAGCATTGGCTCAAAGTCTCCCTGGTGTTCTATTCTAAAATGCAGTTACCTGGACTGAAACTTACTGTTTGTTTGGAATATTACCATGGCTCGGAAGAAGGCTCAGTATGTAAACTTGAGAGCTGATCTTGCAGAGAACCTGGATTCGGTTCCCAGAACCCACATCATCGGGCTTGCACACAGTTTTTGCTGTTGTTGTTTTATTTTTTGAAACAAGATTTCTCTGGTGCCTGTCCCAGAACTAGCTCTTGTAAACCAGAATGGCCTCGAACTCCCAGTGATACGCCTGCCTTTGCCTCCCCAGTACTGGGATTAAAGGCGTGCACCACCACTGCCCGCCTGCACAGTTTTAACTTCAGTTCCAGGATCTTCCACTGCCCTTCGTGGACACTTCATGCATGTGCCACGAATAACTATATGCTGCCACACATACACATAATTAACTAATAAAAATAAATAAATAAATATTTTAAAGAAATTTAATTTTGGAAATCTCTAACCTGTAGAAAGACACGAAAGATCTCACTAAGAGACTGGAGAGACAATTCCACAGTTAAACACACTGATTTCTCCACTCATGGAATCTCTTCTGTTTGACTTTCCAGGGGTATCACGGCTTCCCTACTTGAACCCTCCTGGTTACCTAGCCTTCTGAGTCTGTAGATTGTAACACACTTAATCTTTATAACTACTTTATTTTATAACTAATATCCATTTGTGAGTGAGTACATACCATATCTGTAGTTCTGGGTCTGGGTTAAATTACTTAGGATGATTTTTTTTTTCTAATTTCATCTATTTGTCCTGGAATTTATGATGCCATTGTTTTAAACTGTTGAGTAGTAGTTCATTTTACAAATGTACCATATTTTCTTTATCCAGTTCTCTGTTGAGGGACATCTACATTGTTTTCAGGTTCTGACAATTACAAACAAAGCTCCTATGAACATAAAAAAAAATAACACTGACTACTGTTTCAGAGGACCCATCTTTAATTGTCAGCATACACACAGCAGTTAACAACCATATGTAACTCCAGTTCTAAACAATCGGATACTCTCTTCTGGTTTTGATCAGAATGCACATGGTGCATATACAAACATGAAGGCTAATCACCAAGATATGTTACAAAATAACTCAAAATATTTTTTTTAGAAATAACCTTATGACATATCTGAGATTATTGTGTAGTCCTTGCTCTACTTGAAGGAGAAAGAGTAATATCAAAAGTATTACTCGAAACCTCTTTCAGAAAGTTAGAAAATATGTAAAGCATAGTTAATGATCATGTTTGGATATAAGTGAGCAGAATGCTTCAACCATATAAGACATTCATTGTTTCTCCTCTCAAATGAACTCAGTACAGTTCTTGATCTCAAAAATTTTGGCAGAGCAAACTAATCACTTGTTTATATATGCATACAATAAAATTTTTTAAAGTTATTTTCAATTTACTGATTTTCATTACTAATCAATGTTTTGAGAATTTTTGTGGCACCAATTTCATCATTCTCTGGAGAAGTTAATAAATATAAGAGTTATAGAAAAACTGATGGAAAGAATTTCAGGGTTGAAATTCTTAAAGTGGGGACTGATGGTGGTGAGGGTATTTGGAAGATGCCTGAAAATGGGGTTGTTTAACAGAAACTAAGAGTATATAAAAACTTATATATACTTATCACTGAGTAAACAAATTAAAAATCCACTTTAAAGAAAAAGCAGATATCTTGCATGACTGGATGATGCTAGTCCAGGAAATCAAAGATTAGTAAGCACAAATCACAGTTACAGTCGTGTGATATCTCCTTATGATTTCTTTGTGAGGAAGATGTTGGAGGTTCCTCAAAAAGGTACTCATTCTGGCTTTTGATAGCGCCTGAATATGCTATACTGAAAATGAGAAAGAAAAGGAATCAACTGTCTGACCCTGCTACCAATCACATAAACTAAACTAAACACCAACTAGTTAGGAAAGATGTACCACTCAAGCAATGGTCACATGGCTATTACATAGGTAACCAATGTCTCTCTCACTGGTTGGATTTGAGGTTCAATCCACTCGGCAGATTTCATGTTAAGTAAAGAAAACCTGGTCAGAAATGCATATGTGAGCTCTGGAAAGGTAGCTCAGCAGGTAAGAGCACTGACTTCCCCAAGACTGAGGTTCAAGTCCAAGCACCCACATAACAATTCACAGTAACTGTCACTGTTTTAGGGGATCTTGCACCCTCTTCTGGCCCTTGCCAGCATTTTATGAATGCAGTATACAGGCAATGAAGGCAACGCCCCCATACACATAAAAGAAAGGAAAATGAAAGATAAAGAAAGGAAAGGAAAAAGAATTTTAAAATCTGTAACTACTGAGATATTAGTTCCTGGGGCAAAAAAACTTACTGTTTTTTTAGCTAAATTTTCATGGCATCATGAAAATTCTATGACAAATGCTACTTTTAGACTTAATCAGAAGGGATTCTCCTTATAGTGAATATAGAGATGCACAGCTGCTCAAAAGCCTGAGAATAAGTGACTATTGGGAGATCGACATATAAAGAAAATTATACCATCTTCTCTAAATCTCAGGTCATTGCAGAAGAGTGGGTAGAAGGGATGTAGGAACTAGAAGATAACTGAATTTGAAAAATGGGAGTACAGATCTGAACAGAGAGTTCTCAAAAGATGAAACAGAAATGACCGAGAAATGCTTAAAGAAATAGTCAACATGCTTAGCCATGAGGGTAATGCAAATTAAAAGTACGCTGAGATTTCATCTTACCACAGTCAGAATCACCAAGTTCCAAAAAATAAAGGACAGCTCATACAGGTGGGGATTTTAAGTAAGAGGAACACTTGTCGGTGGATGGTGAGAGTGTACACTTGTATGGACATTGTGGAAATCAGTGAGGCAGTATCTCAGGAAGATGGGAATTGATCCATTTCAAGATCTAGCTATGTCACTTCTGGCACATACTCTTCTACAAAGATACTTGCACATCCATATTCATTGATGCTCTGTTCATAACTGACAGAAATTAGAAACAGACTAGATGTCTACCAATGCTGAGTGGATAGTGAAAATGTGACACATTTACACAATGTAGTACAGTTATCTGTTTAAAATGAAATAATAAATTTAGCAGGTAAATGGGTGGAGTTGGAAAATTAATAATCCTGAATGAGATAACAGATACTCAGAAAGACTAATGTATATTTTCTCTTATATATCTATGTTAGCTTTTTTAATATTTTTTATTAAATTTTTTTTATTAAAAATTTCCTCCTCCTCCCTGCCTCCCTTTTCCCTTCACCTCCCCCACTCCTCATGCCTCACTCCCTTCCTCCTCCCTCTCCAGTCCAAAGAGCAGTCAGGGTTCCCTTCCCTGTGGGCAGTTCAAGGTCCTTCCCCCTCCATCCAGGTCTAGGAAGGTGAGCATCCAAACAGGCTAGGCTCCCACAAAGCCAGTACATGCAGTAGGATCAAAACTCAGTGCCATTGTCTTTGGCTTCTCAGCAGCCCTCATTGTCCACCATATTCCGAGAGTCCGGTTTTATCCCATGTTTTTTCAGTCCCAGTTCAGCTGCCCTTGGTGAGCTCCCAATAGATCAGCCCCACCGTCTCAGTGGGTGGGTGCCACCCTCGCGGTCTTGACTTTCTTGCTCATGCTCTCCCTCCTTCTGTTCGATGTTAGCTTTTAATTAAGGTTTGCAATATGAATTCTACACCTTATGAAAAAGCAGAGCTTAAGTACTTAGTAAGTGACCCAGCAGGGGAATGGGTAATGCCCTTCTAAGAAAGGGAAAATAGAATATATTGCTATGGAGAGATAAATGACATATCAGAGAGGAAGAGTTAAATGGGGAGAAAGATTGAAGAGAAGAGTAACACAAAAACCTACAAGTCCAACATGTGCAGAGGGTGAGAGACTTTGGAATACTCTGTTTCTTACGGGATAACTTTATTAATTACCATCTCTCATGATTCCCAGAGCTATGTTGAACAGGAGGCAGGGAGATTGTAAGAGACAGAGTTGATGGGTGACTCTAAGGAAACAGTGTCTTCTAGACACAACAGAACTGACGCACACATGAACTCAGAGACACTGGGAACATATGCAAGACCTGTACAGGTTAAAGCTAGACTCAGACCCAGAACTGTGAAGGCCAGATAAACATGGAGTCCTAACCCTGACCATGAAACTCTTCGCAACTGATATATGCTGGCAAAGGGAAATTCAGTTGTCTATAATGGAGTGTCACTGGGTTTATCGATCACACTACAGAGAAGGCACTATGGGAACCCGCGTACATGGATCCATTCCACCTTGACTAAAGGTCAGAAAGTTCAGACCTATTCTTGCTCCTTCAAGGTTATATGACAAGAGCTCTAATCTGAGGTGTGGCTACTAATAGGATGTTTTGACCTAGAGGGTGATTCCTTGATTTTTTGGGGGATCGAGAAGGTAATTACTTTCTTGATTCTTTGTATCCTGGTAAAGAAGCCTCTTGCTTTCCCGCTCCTTCCTGGAGTGGGGTATATAAAGGCTATGAGAAAGAAACACCGGGCTGATCTCAGCATTCAGTGGACTCCCTCCTGTCTTTATTATCTCTTGTGTACTTCTTTCTCAGTCCTCACTCATCCCCCTCAAATGTGGATAAATATATCAGGCAGGACCTGGCAAGGCACCACTGCTGATCAACACAAAACAGTCACAATGTTTGTGTGTGCATGTTTTATGTTTTGTATGTCATTTTTGTTTATTGTTTGGCTTTTCATTTTTTGTGGATTTTGTGGAGAATTTTTTTATTTTGTTTTGCTTTTTTGTTTGTTTGTTTTAAGGGTAGGTTTGTTTAAAACCCCTCAAGCATGAGGACTGAAACTAAGATCTCCAAATCCCACTGATCTAAGAGGTTATGGTGCCCTCCAGTGATCCCATCTGTGAGCAGTAAAGACAACAGACCTTCTCATAAGTTGGCTACCCATAATGACCAAACCTGTGAGCATCAAGCCCAGTGCAAGGACCTGAGCTACAGATGATGCAGAAAGATCCAGGAAAATATTGGATGGTAGCTGAATTCCTGCACCTGCACACGCAGATGCACACACACACAAATACATGCAAAACATGCATTCAGATATGCACATAGAAAGCATTATGTGCACACAATAAAAGAATTTAAAACTACACAAAATATAGCTATATAAAACATAACTTACTGTAGTGTTTATAACATGTGGAATTAGAGTATATGACAATATTATGCAAGAGGTAGACAGAAAGAAGCAGTGCACAGTGGCGCTGAGCTTACAGCAAATAGAAATCTGGGTGACCATCTGCTGCCGTGAGTGAGCATGAATACTGGAAGCTCATAAAAGCATCAAGAATGCAAAACAGAACATATAGTCCACAAGGTAATAGAGAGAATTTAAGAAACTAATGTTCTCAGATGAAAGGATATGGTGGGATAGACACCAAGAACATATGGGACAAACATGAAGCAAACAACCAGAGAGTCAATCATAAAAGTCCCATCCGTGTTAAGGCTTAATGTATCTTCACAGGACAATTTGCTACAACTTTAATGGAAATCATCTAGATCATTTAAATCTTTTCCTGGAAACTACATGAAAAATGTAAAAAATCTTAAATATCTTTTATGTAAACAAATGCATGAACATTATAACAAGTACTCAATGGGAAAATTATTTAATATTTCACATCTTTTTGTAGGCATTGAATCATTAAAAAAAATCCAGAATGCATTCATTGTTACTAAGTCATAGGATAGGTGTAGGTTTAGGGAAATTATAGCATAGTTGTATGTCCTGACGATCAAGCATTTCTTTTTTGTTAATACCTTTGTTAAGATTTACCATATGTGTGTGCACATGTACACGTATGTAAATGTCTGCAAATGTATCTGTGTGAGAGTATATATGTGTGCATGTTTCAGTGTGGACATATGAATACATGTCTATGTCTGGGTATGGTTGGGCCTGTTTTTTTTAATATGCATTTCTTTAATGAATGATGATTCTAAGAACTTTGTCATATGCTAATTTACCATTATGCTATTTTACTAAGCAGAAAATAGCATTTTCCTGTTTTAACTTTTGGATATCTGGTTTTATTACTGATTTGCAGCCCTTTGTCCTCTTTTTAATCGCAGGAATTTCTTCCTATTTTTCCACATCCACAGTGAATTAGAACCAAATTTTAATCTACATTTCTGGTCTGATTAGCCAAAAGTTTCATTTCTGTTTTTGCTTTTCTTTTCTTTTCTTTATGTTTTTGAGACAAGGTTTCCCTGTGACTTTGGTACCTGTCCTGGAACTAGCTCTTGCAGACCAGGCTAGTCTGGAACTCACGAAGATCTGCCTGCCTCTGCCTCCCAAGTGCTGGGATTAAAGGCGTGTGCCACCACCGCCAGGCCAAAAATTTCATTTCTAAGTAATACTAATACAGATATTCATTTGCGTTAATTTTGTCATAAAAATCTTTGGTTTTCTGGTTGGTTTTTTCCTCACTCACACTAATTCCATATTATTTTTTATATTTTCATTCTCTGAGGTGTGATGAAAATAAACTTTACTATGTATATTTAATGTATAGATCAGTGTTAAAAGTTTATTATGTCAAAGAAATAAACACTCCTGCAGTTGACTAAGCTAGCCTGAATCTCAAAGAGATCACACTTTTATTATAATGGAACATCTCAATCATAGGAGGCACTGTGCATTAGGTCTACTTAACTCCTTTACCATGTTTCCTCCTCTGTCCGCAACGACTCTATCAATCCACATTCCCCTTTCAGTGGATAAGAATCCTTTCCCTTTATACCTTCCCACCACTCCCTGTCTGTGGGTTTTCTAATCATAGGCATCCTAACAGATGCAAATGGTAACTGTGCATTGGGTTGACATTTTCATAGTGGTTAATGATGTCTGAATATGATTTTGCATGCCCACTGACAATTTCTAGGTTTTCTTTACAGAAATGCTATTCTTATGTGACATTGTTTTATTTGTGATTTTAAAATCAGACTATAGCATAATCTCAAAAATAAAAACGTACTTTAAAATCATCAGATTATGTATAAATCTTCTTTTAAATTGTATTTTTTATTATTATTATTTTACATACCAACCACAGTTCCCCTTCCCCTTCCTTCTCCCCACTACCTTGCACTTCTCCCCTATCCCATCCCCCATCCACTCCTCCAAAAGCGTAAAGTCTCCCATGGGGAGTCTACAGAGCCTGGCACATTAAATTGAGGCAGGACCAATCCCCTCCACCCCTGCATCAAGATTGAGCAAGCCATCCCACAATAGAGAATGGGCTCCATAAAGCCAGCTCATGCATCACTGCTAGGAGCCCCTCAAACAGCCCAAGCTACACAACTCTTGTTCACAAGCAGAGGGTCTAGTTCTGTCCCGTGCATTCTCCATGCTGTGAGTCCAGAGTTTGTGAGTTCCCACGAGCTCAAGTCCATCCACTGTCTTGTTGAATTTCTCTATCATGATCTTGACCCCTTTTCTTTTTTTTAACTTTTTAAATTGATTTTTATTGAGCTCTACATTTTTCTCTGCTTCCTTCCCTACCTCTCCCCTTCCCTTTTCAACCCTCTACCCCAAGGTCCCCATGCTCCCAATTTACTAAGGAGATCTTGTCTTTTTCTACTTCCCATGTAGATTAGATCTATGCAAGTCTCTCTTAGGGTCTTCATTGTTGTCTAGGTTCTCTGGGATTGTGATTTGTGGCTGGTTTTCTTTGTTTTATGTTTAAAAACCACCTATGAGTGAGTACATGTGATAATTGTCTTTGTGTGTCTGGGTTACCTAACTCAAAATAATGTTTTCTAGCTCCATCCATTTTCCTGCAAAATTCAAGATATCGTTATTTTTTTCTGCTGTGTAGTACTCCATTGTATAAATGTACCACATTTTCTTTATCTATTTTTCAGTTGAGGGGCATTTAGGTTGTTTCCAGGTTCTGGCTATGACAAATAATGCTACTATGAACATAGCAGGGCACATGTCTTTGTGGCACGATTGCGTATCCTTTGGATATATACCCAAAAGTGGTATTACTGGGTCTTGAGGAAGGTTGTTTTCTAATTTTCTGAGAAGTCACCACACTGACATCCAAAGGGGCTGTACCAGCTTGCATTCCCATCAGCAATGCAGAAGTGTTCCCTTTTCCCCACAACCTTTCCAGCCTAAGTTGTCATCAGTGTCTTTGATCTTGGTCATTCTTACAGGTTTAAGATGGGATCTCAGAGTTATTTTAATTTGCATTTCTCTGATGACTAAAGATTTTAAACATATCCTTAAATGTCTTTCAGCCATTTTAGATTCCTCTGTTGAGAGTTCTTTGTTTAGGTCTGTACTCCATTTTTTTATTGGATTATTTGTTCTTTTGATGACTGATTTATTGAGTTCTTTGTATATTTTGGGGTTAGTGAATATCTTTTCCCATTCTGTAGGCTGTCATTTTGTCTTGTTGACTGTGTCCTTTGCTTAACAGAAGCTTTTCAGTTTCAGGAGGTCCCATTTATTGTTTCTCTTAGTGTCTGTGCTTATGCTGGGGTCATATTTAGGCAGTTTGATCCCCTTTCTTGTATAATTCCTCAAACCTCTCTTAGACTGGACTCTCAAGCTTGGCCTGGTGCTTAGCTGTGAATCTCTGCATCTGCTTTCAGCAGTTAATGGGTGAAGATTTTATAAATAAAGTTAAGGTATATGCCAAACTGATTACAGGGAAAGGCCAATTCAGGCACCTTCTCTACTATTGCTAGGAGTCTTAGCTAAGGCCAACCCTGTGGATTCCTGGGAATTTCCCCAGCACCAAGTTTCTCCCTAACCCAGTAATGGCTCTCTCTATCAGGGTATCTCTTTAATTGCTCTCTCCTTGATCTCTCTGTCCCTCCCGGAATGCTCCATCCCTCCTCCAGCTCTACCATCTCATTGGTCCCTCATGTTCTCATCCCTCATCCCCACCCCTTCACCCCCTCACCTCCAGTTTACCCAGGAGATATCACCTAATTCCCCTTCCCAGGGCGACCCATGCATCCATTTTAGGGTCCTTCTTGTTGCCTGAACTGTTCACGGCAGCCTGTTTATCCTTTGTTTTACACCTAGTATCTACTTATGAGTAAGTAATACCATTTTGTCTTTCTGGGTTTGGGTTACTTCACTCAGGATAATTTTTTTCTGGTTCCATACATTTGCCTGCAGTTTCATGATGTCATTGTTTTTTACACCTGAGTAATACTCTGTTGTGTAACCGTACCACATTTTCTTCATCCATTCTTTGATTGAGGAACATTTATCTATGTGGAAAAAATATTTAAGACAAAAGAGGTCAGGTAGTTCTGAACTTTCCCTTAATCTTTAGAAATTAACTAGTGTTTAAACTGTTTTTGTTTTCCACTTAACCAAGTATAATTTAACCGAGGAGAGCCTTTCTCAGTGCCGTATATTCTGTTTCTCATTGCAGGGTACTGATCCTCCAACATCTGCAGGGTGACTTTTTTTTTTTTTTTTTTTTTTTTTTTTTTTTTTTGCTGTTTTCAACAACCTGCAATTCAAATTTTATACAGAAGTATACAGAAGGACTCATTGAAATCCTCTCACCTGATGGAGATTCTTTTAGAATGAGGCATGGCTCCTCCTTTCAAGAACAGAGCAAAATTTTCTGTGTCACCATGACAGCAAAGCATTTTGCAGTTATAGCCCTTATTATCAGCCTCTGTCAGTGTCGGCACTTTTCTCTCACTTCTCCGACTACAGTTTTTCTTTATTAGCCTTTCTCCTGATATTTTTGCATTGTTAAGACAGCGGTAGTCATTGTGATTTAAAACACAGGATGAGAGGTTATTCAACTGTCTGCCTCTCAAAGCAGATCCTAGTCAATAGGCAAAGTGGCTTCTACATACAGCATCAGAGGGTTTTTGCAATAGTTACCACACCATATTGTATTTAGCTTCCTTAAAAATGACTATTAGCTGAACTCGAAGCTCATTGGACACTGTTAGAATGATCTGAACACTTGTTGCTAAGCTTCATATTAAACATTTCACCAGCAATATTTCTTTTAATTCTCATGATGACATGTGCTATAAATACTATTGTTCCCTCCATTTTACAGATGAAAAAAATTGCTTATTGCAGGTGTGGAGTGTATTACCCAATATCACACAGCAGGGAGAAAGCAAATGGATGTGTCTACAGTTTGTTAGTGGTGTAAAAAGCACATTGACCACATCTCTCCCATTCATCTTCATCATTCTCTTGCAAAGCCAATTCGGTATTCGTACTGTTCAAAACAAGCGGCCTGAGCAATGCTTCCCCATGATGAGTTTATCCTTTGCTGTGCTCAGCAGAGATTCGGATGGGAATAAGTCGTGTCAGAGATGAGCATGAGCCAGAGACACAGAAAGTGCGCGTCATGCTGCATACTCCTCGTGTTCTACTATGCTGCTCCAAAAGCACCAAAACAATCAAGTGCCACTGCTTATGAGGCCGCTTACATAATATAGCCATAAAGTATGTAACAAAAGATTCATATAATATAAATTCACATATAATCAATGATCCCTAGCGTTCAAGAAAAATAAGCTCATAAGATATCCTCTATTAGCTAAGAGCCCGGGTTTAAAGGAAAACTTGCAGCAAACAAAAGTCTTTGTTTAAAGGCATTGTTGTGGGTAGCAAAAGAAGGAAAATGGAAACATATTAAGCAAAGCTGTTTTATAAAGCTAGTCGGATCAACTAGAACGTGTGTTTTAAAGGACCCGTCTGAATTTTTAGAACTGTCTATTTCTTGGTTCCATATATTTTCAGAATGAAATGGCACAAGGAGTAAAATAAATAAGCAAACAATGCCAGACATCTGCTTAAAATTCATGTACAGAAAAAAATAAGTGATTCAGTCATTCAGCAGAGGTGGCTTGTTTTAATAAACTCTCTCGGGTGCTCTGATGCTAGAAGTCTTACAGATTCAAATGTCTAATTCAAAGTGTTGCTTGTTTTGGGGTGTGACCTCCCGGATAGTTCCCAAATCTTTCCAGCATAACAGCATAACATACAGGATCTATCAGATAGTGTCACCTATAAAGTGGACCCTTTCCAAGTTCATAAGAGCCAAAAACATTAAGATTGGAAGGTTTTAGTCTTCTCTAAAGAGCAGAGAATAAACACTCAAGGCTTTGAGGACGGCTGTTCGGTAACAGCATGAGGAATTCTTGCTTCACATAAGAGCAAACAGTCATGAAAATGGCGGTGGTAGCCATACCTTAACCAATGAGTAGAAGGAGAGTGAGCACGAGCAAGGAGCTCAGGACTGCGAGGGGTGCACCCACACACTGAGGCAATGGGGATGTTCTATCGGGAACTCACCAAGGCCAGCTGGCCGGGGACTGAAAAAGCATGGGACAAAACCGGTCTCGCTGAACATAATGGACAATGAGGACTACTGAGAACTGAAGAACAATGGCAATGGGTTCTTGATCCTATTGCACGTAATGGCTTTGTGGGAGCCCAGGTAGTTTGGATGCTTACCTTAATAGACCTGGATGGAGGTGGGTGGTCCTTGGACCTCCCACAGGGCAGAGAAACCTGCTTGCTCTTTGGGCTGAGGAGGAAGGAAGACTTGATTGGGGGAGGGGGAGGGAATGGGAGGTGGTGGCGGGGAAGAGGCAGAAATCTTTAATAATTAAATAAATTAATTAATAAAAAAAAACCAATGAGTACAGTTAGGACTGACATATGACTTTCAGAAGATCAAACATAAGTAAATTGCTGAGACAAATGATCATTCCAGATAGGCTAATTATTACAATGTAATTCTGCTTCCTAGGGATTTATAAATAAAAAGGCTGGCCCTAAGAGACCATAGATGTAGTAAATAGAAGTGGCGGGGCTTCATCCCCGGCACCCAGCCGCCCGCATGGCTAGCTTATGCCCCGAAATAATTACACAGAAACTGTATTCTTTTAAACACTGCTTGGCCCATTAGCTCTAGCCTCTTACTGGCTAGCTCTCATGTCTAGATTAACCCATTTCTAATAATCTGTGTAGCACAACGAGCTGGCTTACCAGGAAAGATCTTAACCTGTGTCTGTCTGGAGTGGGAGAATCATGGCGACTCCTCACTCAGCTTCTTTCTCCCAGCATTCTGTTCTGTTTACTCCACCCACCTAAGGGCTGACCTATAAATGGGCCAAGGCAGTTTCTTTATTAAATAAAAGTAACTCCTCCATCACATAGAACCTTGAATGATTTCAGTGCATTAGCTCAAATTTGTCACATTAGAATTGTTTGAGACAAGGAAGATCTGTAGGTCATCAAGGAACTTTTTGTTGCTGTGAGTCCCTACATACGTGTTATGTCAACATACTGACATTTCTTTATCTCTACACTGGTGTGGGAGAATGGTCTGTACTCTGTCAATTATATTTTAAATAAACGTTGATTGGACAGTATCCAGGCAGGAAGTATAGGTGGGACGACCAGATAGGAAGTAGAGGGGGTCAAGGAGAACAGGAGTATTCTGGGAAGAAGGAAACTTTTTCTGCAGTTGTGAGCCCGACACAGAAGAAGCAAGATGTGACTGCCTTGCTGAAAAAGGTACCGAGCCATGTGGCTAACATATACTAGAATAATGGGCTAATATAAGTTATAAGAGTTAATAAGAAGCCTGAGCTAATGGGCCAATCAGTTTATAGTTAGTGTAGACCTCTGTGTGATTTCTTTGGGACTTAATGACTGTGGTAACCGGGCAAGACAGAAACCCCGACAATACTACACATCTTTAATTACAAGAATATTCATTTGATCAGTCTACTCACTACTCATCTGGAGGAAGCTGACTTACATGACCCAAATTGCAGTGCTACTTGACTCCATGTTCCTGTGATGCCCTGGACTTGAATGAAATCTGCTCCTCCAACATTGGTTTCCTTGTTACCTATCCAGTAAATAAGACTGATACATCGAGATGAGGAAGATGTATTCCCATGAGTCATTTGAGGCCAAATCATGCCTGTGCTTATCTCTTAGTGATAATGGGCACTAATTGGAATAAATTCATTAGGGTTACTAAGGGTTAGGCTGAGTTCATCCTCTGAATCAATGACTGCTTCTGAAAAGTGTGTAGCTCTAAAGCCTTCACAAAATGTAACTCTTATTGTTAGAAAGTATCTTTTCCCCAAAATCATTTCACATGTTATTTTTCACTCACATGTTTAATACAAAGTAGTTTTCTCTAGAATAGCCTGAATTTATTGGTCCTGTGGACAATAGTAAGAAAGAGAAAGAAGAGTCAATCTCATTCATATCAAGGCTATAAATATAACTGTTTTCCTTTCCTTGTAAATTCCATATATATAATGATTGCATATAATATACATATATATGCTAGTGTGTTCTAAATATGTCTGCATCAATGGCAGCATTTGATGGTATTTCTTATTTAGTTTTTGGAATGGTTACAACAGTAAGTCAAGTGAACATGATAGCAAAACACAATGATAGTAAAAAAAGTAACATAAATCTTCATCATTCCACACGAGATGTAATTAGTTATTTTGATTTACTAGTTAACTATGTTAGTGACCATATCACCTGAATCTTTATATGACCAGAGATTCAGCCAATAGTACTAGCATTAGAAGCCCCAAGTGACAATTGCTGTAAGCACCCTGCCTGATTTCTTGAACAGAAAATAACAGAAGAATAAGCTACTGAGTTGTAGCCATAGTAGACAAATGAGTATACTAAGTAACGGGGACAAAGTAAACCTCAACTATGTATATGGGAACTTGGGAAAAAAACAGAATAGGAATGAAGTGGATTTTAACCAGCCTCTACTTATTGTCTCAAAACCATGTGTTCCATGGTTATCAGGCATATTAATTGTTTTTCTGTTGCTGTGATAAGACACCACGACAGAGGCAACTTATGAAAGGAAGAGTTTATTGTTGGTTACAATTCCAGTGACATAAGAGTGCATCATGGCAGCAAGATTCAGCAATGAGCTACAAGCATGGCAGCAGGTGGCTGAGTGTTCATGTCTTCAATTACACAAATGAAGTAGAGTAAGTGAACCAGAGTTTGGAGAAGTCTGTAAACTATCAAAGCTCAATTCCAGCAATGTTCTTCCTCCAGCAAGGCTGCACATCCCTCACTCTCCCCAAACAGTTAGAGGGGAAGCATTTCAAACATACACCAGCACACCAGGTGCGTGTTAATAGACTGCTTTGTGGAAGAACTCAAGAAATCACTGCTTAATCTATCTTGTACAATATTTCACTGTGCTGATACCATTCGACATTCAGGCCCTTCATATATCAACCTGCTGTAATATTGGTTTAAGAAGGGGTATAATAACTTTTTATTGGGTCATTTTCCTTTGTTTTCCTGATCATTCACTCTGGTTTATTGTTTGCGTTTTATGAATGAAGCAATGTCATCTAGTTTACTCCAACGAGCACTGTGTTGTAGGAACTCTCAACATATTGATGCTTAGTTCTGTCTTGCAGCTATGCTGACCTTGAGACAGATTTCAATCAGTTCCCTCATATTTCACATAGAAATTAATCCCCAGCCATCTGGACCCTACTAATTCAGCAGCCCACTTCAATGCTGAAATGAGAAACCCTGTTCTGGCATCTTTAAAGAATCAGGCCTCATCTGCAGAGGGTATCTATGCAGACATTCACAAATTTCTTATACATACATCACTGAAAGATTCTGTACCATTTTTCTAAGTAAAATCTGTTTAGCCGTAGGTTAAGTCTGGATAGAATTATACATAGAATCTGGATAGCCATAGGTTTTCTAGAATTACCAGACATAGTTACTCTAATTGTCCATTTAAGCTTCTTCGCCCAACTATTTTCAAGGGTGTTTCTGGACTTTTTTCTTGTTTAGTGAAGGTACCAACTTTTGCCAGTTTTCCATACACCATCCTTGAATACCACACCATCTCCCTGGTTCCTTTTCACAGTGGTAAAATTGTTTGGTTTTCTTTTCTAAGCGACAAATTAATGTTTGAATTCAAGACACTCATCCTTATGTTATCAAATAGCCTGCTGGTCTTGACATAGCACTTTCTGGTGTACATAATGCCTACAACTCCAGGGTTTGTCTGTAGTGTTAGCTTTCCAGAAATTGTCTTCTAAGCAAAATATCTTATCATGTTTAAGTATGGGTAAATAGCAAGAATTAAGCATTTCTGAGAACTCACCAAGTTCAAATGACGTCAGAGGTCAAGGATCTAGGAACCATGACCAAGGCATCAACATTCCTGTACTTGAGATTCCATTGCTTTCCAGTTAATATCCATGTCACTGGCTAATTTACTTGGTGGGGTTCTTTACTTTGCTAAGCTGATACTCCCGGTACTTGTCTTTCTCTGTTTTTAAGGATAATAAAATGAATGTTTCCTTATATATTACAGTAGTGACTTTTATAATAGTTATATTTTTTAAAGGATTCTCAAGTTACAAATGAGTCTGTGTCAAAAATTCTTTACCAAAGGCTACAAGAGGATTGTTGTCATGGGGAAGGTTGTAGCAAAGTGAAGACAGCAGGTCAGAATTAATTAGATAGAAAGGACAGAATCTGCTATCATTTCCAGTTAAGAGTTTAATAATGATGATGTAAGGAAAACTGTCTGTTCCTACAGAAAAGTAGAGCATTCTCTCTACATCTGTAGTAGACAGGCCCTAAGAACTTTAAGGATATCAAAATCACTGGATGATGAACTCTTTTTTTTATAAAAAGAAGTATAGATTTATCTACATCTTCCTCACAACGTCATTCATCTGTAGACTATTCAAGAAACTTAAGAAAAATTAGAAATAAGTCCTCTGCCCTTGGTAGTTAGGTTATACTACTAGTGAATAGTGACAAGAAAACATTGTTAATATTCATTACAGATACAATTTTTTACATATACTTTCTACCTGCTATTGGCTGCAGTGACAATGAGTTATCTACAACAAATGACAAAATTAGGAATCAGAACCTCACTGAAGGGAACATTCCAACAAAAAATCATATATCCCTCTCCCCAATTTAAGCTTAGACTCTGTCACCACAGATTTCCTCTTGAGCAATCCCCTAATTAAAGAGTGACATGGAATACCTATAATCTACTGTTAATTTTCTACTATCCAAAGCAGACACAGTTAACACCAAAGTTAAAAGTTTCAAGCTTAGCCTTGATTCTGTCTAAATCAACAATTCAGCAAGACCTTTGCCCAAAGAAGTGTGATTTTTAAAAATTTTACCTATTTATTTTTTAAGATGTATTTATGGCCAGGTGGTGGTGGCGCATGCCTTTAATCCCAGCACTAGGGAGGCAGAGGCATGCGGATCTCTGTGAGTTTGAGACCAGCCTGGTTTACAAGATCTAGTTCCAGGACAGGCTCCAAAACCATAGAGAAACCCTGTCTCGAAAAACCAAAAAAAAAAAAAAAAAAAAAATGATGTATTTATGTATTTTCACCCTTACTACAGTTTCCTCTCCCTTTTTTCCCCCAAGTCTTTTTCCTACTCCACCTTCCTGTTGCCCCTGCAATCCTGTCCTTCTCCATTTCTATTCATAAAAGGGCAGGCTTCCCATGGAAATCAACAAAACATGATATGTCAAGTTGCAGTAAGACTAAGCTTCTTCCCTTGTAGTAAGGATGGCAAAGGCAACCCTTGGAATATGGTCCCAAAACCAACAAAAGAGTCAGAGACAGCCACTGCTCTCACAGTTAGGAATCCTACACAAAGACTACTTACAGTACACAAACACAATATGTATGCAGAGAACCTAGGTCAGTCCCAAGCAGGATCCCTTGTTGGTAATTCAGTCTCTCTGAGCTTCTATGCACTCAATTTAGTTGATTCTGTGGGTTTTCTTTGGATATCCATGATCCCTCTGATACCTACAGTCCTTTGTGCCTCTCTTCAGCAGGATGCCTGAGCTCAGTCTAATGTTTGGCTGTGGGTCTCTGTATCTATTTCCATCAGTTGATAAAGAAAGCCTCTCTGCTGATGATTGGATAGGCACCAATATATGTGTATTGCAGAATACTGGTAGGCATCATTACAATGACAGTTCAACTTTGTAAAAGAAACACTACTAAAGCTTAACCTACACATTTATTAAACTACATAGAATATATATATTTACCCTTGCACATTGATACTTGAAGACTTCAATACCCGGTTCCTACCAATGGACAGATTGTCCAGACAAAATTTAAACAGAGAAATACTGGAGTTCGCAGAAGCTATGACCCAAATGGACCTAAAAAATATCTACAGAACAATTCACACAAACACAGAAGAATACAATTCTTTATCAGCACCTAATGGGAACAGTCTCCAAAATCGTCCACACACCCAGTTACAAAGAAAATTTTAACAGGTACAAGAAAATTGAAATAGCCTGCTCCATTCTATCGGGTCAGCATGGATTAAAGCTACACTTCACCAACAACAGAAACAGCGGAAAATCCACAGCCTCGTGGAAATTGAGCAACTCTCTGCTGAATTACCACTGGGTCAAAAAAGAAATAAAGAAAGAAAGAAAAAAATCCTAGAATTCAATGACTGTAATTTTTATAGAATTTAGCAATAAAAAACAAAACTTAACTCACTAAAAATTATGAAGGGAATTTGAAATATGTGAGGAACCTAAATCTTTATAGACTATTTATTGGCAGTGGGTGGACCACAAAGTGTATGAATTCGTGTTTCAGTTGATACACAATTTGGTGAGAGAATTCTATAACCTTGAAAATTTGGACCTAATTGATACTTAATACCTAATTGATACTAATACCTAATCAATTATATATATATCAATTATATATATTGTTTTCATGAAAGGAAATAACATCTCAACAACATTTCAGTTCACTGCATTATTGACCTCTGAAGACCTCCACTTTTACTCCAAATATCTACCTATTTTCTTTTTCAGACATTTGCCTATGGCTTTGCCATATCCCCCTCTTTCCTGATTGTAAACTGTGTGACTCAGCTTGGGATATTTCATGTCACTCCCTACCCGGTAATGGATGAGATAAATCTCATGTATGACACACCTTCTGTCCTAAGTTCAGCAGAAGTATTTAACTACATAGCATTGATCTGCACATCCAACCAGTGGATGCATTTTTCTTTTTTGTAGACTAAAGGTTTTTAAAAAGTATATCCAAAAAGTCAACTTTCTACTATCCTTCATGTGTTTCCATTGCTTGTAATTTTGCTGTCTAAATTTAAATCCATGATTTCAGCCTGAAACAAATTATAAGTGAATATTCATGGTCATTTAATTAGTACACATAGGTTTGTGGAGTAAGAATCAATAATATTTATGCAAATACACCTATGGAGTGAATCTCAGTATTTTTCAGTTTTCAGTAAGTTTCTACTCATTTTATAATAATTAGAAGAGTGGTATTTCAATATTGAAGGTGTGCCCCAATTAGTTACAAACTTTTGTACTTAAATAAAACAGTTATTTCTTCCTCTTCAGATGTACTTTGTCTGCATGACTCTAGTGTCTTGAAAAGGGAAGACAAGTGGGGAAAAATATAAAGTATCTTAATTACTATAATTAACAAATCCCCTCTGTCTTGTCTAGCACTAGCTCTCCTGGTTAGGATGGCAGGAAAGGAATATGAAAGCCTTCCTTGACTTTTTATGGGAGGAGGGGGAGATAGTGACCCAGACCATTGCATAATGGTTATTTCTCTAGATGACTGCATCTGCTCCCTTTGCCTCTTAGGTTCTATTACTTAACTTCTGGCTATACTAGAAAATACAAAATTTCTACTATTCACTAATGTGGCTTTCCATAACTCATATTATTGCCAATTCAATCCAAAGTCACATGTTTTCTATCAATAACATGATAGTTTTCTGCAGTCAGCATAGTGAAAGCATACAGCCATCCCATATCATCTCTCCCCTTTTCTGTACAATATAAGATCACCATAGTATATCCATTACTTTTCGAGCTTCTGTGCAAAATCCCTGATAAAAATAACTTAAGGAAGATGGTTTAGTTTGGCTCCCATTCTGGTGGCACGGTCTGTCATTGCAGGAAAGTCATAATATCAGTAACAGTGGTAGTGGCTCACATTGTGCAGGAAACAAACAAAGACTAATGCTGATACTCAGATCACACTGTCCTCTCTCTGTAGACTAGGACCACAGTCCATGGGATGATATAACCTATATTTACCATGGATCTTCTCAGCTCAGATTAGTCTAGAAACTCCCTTAAAGACATAAACACCCAGAGGTTTGTACCTCTAAATGTCATAAATTGACATTTAAGCTTAATCATTAAAACACCACCCTTTGTCCATATGACACATTAACATGTCATTTTAAATCCATAATCCCTATAGGGTCATGGCCATCTCTGTTCAAAATTCAATCATAGTCTTTACTAGTTCCCAAAGAAATTCAAAGTCCAAATGATATCTGGGGATTCAAAAAATCTCACACTGATGAGATCTTATAAAATTGACATACTTTAAATTATCATATGTTATCATGATACAGACACAGACTAAACCTTTCCATTCTAGAAGAGAGGAATGGTGGCATAGGTAAAGGAAGATTAGAATAAAATAAGACATAGCAAGGCAATTTCATCATAGGCTTTTGTGTTTGGCATTTGGGGTCTCTTACAGAATCATCCCAGTTCCAGAGAGCATGTGCATCCATGCCCTTCCAATTCTGATACCTGTGGTATAGCATTCTCTTGCTCTGTTCTACTTCATGCCTACAGCTTTTAATGATGCCCATTCATTTGTCCTGATGACTTCAATATCTTCTGGTTTCCTTGTATTGTAGTCTTTATCACCACAGCTTCAAACAATGATCTCTTGGGACATCGTTGCAGGGATACTGGTCCTGCCCTGTATTTTCTGGTCTTAGTAATTTTATGGGACCATGAAACAACACTTTGTATTCCCCCTCAATCCTGCATCTTTTATGTCTGAAAAATTGATAATGAACAGACATTAATGCAAAGCACTGTTGCTGCTTCAGAATGGCATCTAGATCCATAGACATGAGTTTCTGCATGCTTACCCTGATGAAACATTTCCTATGTACTTGCTTTGATAAGGAAACCCCTTCAGCAGAATTCTCAACTAAAGTTCTCTCCTTTCAAATGAATTGTGGTTGTCACAAATAGGGGCCATTGATGTGTGCAGTCTTGCTCTAAAGAACCATTTTCTAAGCTTGGCAGTGGGTGGCACATGCCTTTAATTCCAGCTCTTTGGAGGCAGAGACAAGTGAATCAAGTGAATCGCTGTGAATTCAAGGCCAGCATGATCTATCGAATGAAAATGGATGGAGCCAGAAAACATCATTTTGAGTGAGGTAACCCAGACACAGAAATACAATTATCACTCACTCATAAGTAGTTTTTAAACATAAAGCAGAGAGAACCAGCCTACAAATCAAAACCCCAGAGGATTTAGACAACAATAGGGGCACTAAGAGAGACTTACATGGATCTAATCTACATGGGAAGTAAAAAAAGACAAGATCTGCTGAGTAAATTGGGAGCATGGGGACCTTGGCGGAAGGAGGAAGGAGGTAGGGGGATAGGAAAGGCAGGGCGGGGAGCTGAGAAAAATGTAGAGCTCAATGAAAATCAATTAAAAATGTAAAAAAAAAGAAATAAAAGAAAATGGGATACAGATCTATACCATGAATTCTCAATAGAAGAATCTCAAATGGCTGAAAGAAACTTAAGGAAATATTCAACAACCTGAGCCATTAGGAAAATGCAAATGGTATCTCAGAGTCATTTTGATTTGCATTTGGTAGGAAGTTTCAATGGCTTGAGTTTGTGGTGTTTGGACACACTGCAATTTCAGGAAGGAAGTAGAGAGAGATAAATGTGTTAGTGTTCACTTTCAATTTGCCCTTTTTATTGACCCCAATTTGTGTAGTGGTGCAGTCCATATCTAGGGTAGCTCTTTCAGAAACCCCCTCAATGTCACACCAGGCATGGTTTCTTTTGTTTTTGGAGCATTTCACAAATCCTAGCAAGTTGACAATCAAGATTAGCATCACAAATTTTAAATTCTCTAAGCAGACAATACTGGAAAAATAGAACAAATGTTATCCTGTTTTTGACTGTTACATAGTAAGAAGTAGGTCCCCTCAATTAACACAGAGCCCCCTCAAATACTCAATGTGTAGGAAATCAGTTATTGAGGAGTGCTTGGTCCTAAATGGTTTGTAAATTTAATATCCTCACTCTGAGGCTCAGAGAACTTGAAGGAGAATGGTGACAAAAGATAAAAAGATTCTTAGAGATGGTGGGTGACTTCAAGGAAACTGTGTTTTAGACATAGCAGAGAAGTTGAATATAAGAATATACAGGAATGGAGACCATAGGCACAAAATTTGAACAAGTCCAGGCCAGACAAAAGAGCCCAACGGGTAGAGTATTATGGATACAATGTGTCACCGGCATCTGGGAAACTATTGGCATTTGATAGCCAGTAAGAGAGGGAGAGTCAGTTTTCTTTAATGAAAACTTTGTTTTTGTTTTTGCTATTGTTTTCTATGCCTATGAGAAACAACACAATTATAATTAATTAAGGAGAAAAGATTTACTTCAGTTTAGACTTTAAAATCCATCACTGAGGAGAATCAAAGGAAGAATTTGAAGCAGGAACTGAATCACAGACCATGGAGTAATGCTGTTTAGTGAACTGCTTCTTATGGCTTGCTCATTTTGATTTTTTATATGACCAAGAACCACCTGTCAGGGGTTACACCACAGAAGGCAAGGCCTTTCACATCAATCAATCAAGAAGGTACTCCAAATACATTCCTGAAGGCTAGTCTGCTGGAGATAATTTCTCACTTGAGATCTTCCCAGGTCACTCTAATTTGTGTTAATTGGACAAAAACTAACCAGAATAGCCAATGAAGGCTGGTCACATTTTGAGACAGACCTTACAATCAAGAGTAGTTGGACAACATGAATCAGACTCTATGGGCTTAAAAATACAAAAGAGAACTTAAAACTGGTCAAGGTAGATCTGCAGAAGTTTAGGAAGGATGAGAATATAATTTAAACACGTTGTATGGAATTTTCAAGGAATTAATAAAAATATTACTTTTTTAAAAACATGGAAGTTCATTGACTTTAGGAAAGGGAATTTTTCTCCCCAATACCCAAGGCAGTTGTTAAGGACTCATGTTATATCCCAACCCTGCCCTACATTTTCTCCTCTCCCCTGATAACACTTAGAGGAAACTCAGTAAGACCTATTTATCTTCATATGACTTTAACATATACAGTCTACACTAAGAATATCTAATCTCTTTTCCTGCAAAGAAAGCAGGTGGATAAATTCACCTGATGTGATCCTAGCACAGGTCTCTGTGAATAAAACAGGAATATTTGAGATATGGAGAAGCACAGCCAGATGGCAGTTTAGGACATGGAGGGAAATGACTACTGTGCAAATTTCAATCAGAGCTGCTTTTAAGGAAGTGTCAGAAAGTAGGTCATCACCTAGCAGAACAGTGTATATAAAGCAACTTGAAAATGAATAAAAGTTACAAGTTTACAATATGCTGGATTTTCACATATAATGGGTATCTTGGATCAGGAATTATTAAATCAATATACTTTGGGTTTCAGTGGTAGGGAGACAATATACATATTACTATAACTACAGATAGAAATATTTGACATACCTGTAGCTATAATTCGAAGGATTGGCTTTAATAAATATATTGCAGATGAACTCTCACAGATGAGTTTTATAAATCAGAATTCCTATGTAAGACTTGAACAGCCAACTGAGTTTATAGTTGTTAATTATGTTAAGGTGCTGTATTGCCCCACAGCCACACTTCTGTAGGAGCTGCTCTATATGCAGAGTGAAATACCATACAATTATCTCTGTTTCTCAACCGTCATGTCCTCTCATCTATATTCTCTCCCCTCTCAGATCTCTAGGAATATTTCCAATCTCTGAGAATATGATTCTTCCTCACTTCTATTGTAATCATCTCTAGAAAAGTAAAGCTCATAAAAACAGTAAAACAGTGGCATTTATAAATGTGTTTCATTTAGACATAAAAGAATGATAAAACAAGTCATACAGGACTTAATTGTGTGTGTGTGTGTGTGTGTGTGTGTGTGTGTGTGTGATGTATGATTCCCCTCTGTATGGTTTGGCTTGATAGGGTAGATAGGCAGGGAAAACTAAACTGAATACTTGGAGAAAAGAGGGTGGAGTCAAGGAAATGCCACCAGAGACAGATGCCGAAACTTTGCCAGCAAGCCACTGCCATGTGGCGATACACAGATTAATGGAGATGAGTTAAATTAATACATAAGAGTTAGCCAATAAGAAATTGGAGATAATGGGCCACGTAGTGATTTAATTAATAGAGTTTTTGTGTGATTGTTTCAGGTCTGAGCTGCCGGGCAGCTGGGAAACAAACAAGCAACCTTTTCTTTAACATGTATGTGTGTGTGTGCGTGTCTTTTGAAAATTGTATTTCCTTCCAAAGAACTTTGTCTGAATCAAAAGACACAGAAATAAGGAAAGTGTAAAATTTTCAGAGATAATGTTGACAAACTCAATAGCATTCTGCTTTTTGTTTCCCTTTAGTATATTGCACTGGCAACTAGCAATGACAATGTGGTACCTTGGTTATGATGACTTAGTAAAGATTATCTACTTAATAAACCTGGGAATCCTAAAAGGGATCGGGATATTATCCCACAAACTATTTATTCAACTATACAATGACTAATAATGGTTTAGTCCTTTAATTTTAGAGCACAGTCTTACATACTCAGTTTTAAAAAAAACAAGGTGCACACACACACAAACTCATAAATGCATGTGAAAATATACTTCACTAAATATAAAAGGTCAAAAGAATGTTGTTTAGACAAGTGATAAAAAATGAATACAGAAAAGGCTATCATGAAATTTGGCACTACAATAATTTGCTGCTGATACTAGTTCATATTGCTATTGTCATTGTGTCATTCCGCTTTCTCAAGACAGCCCAAAGAGTAATTGCTTTTTCTTTTCACTTACAAAGACGAAACTTGTTCAATCAACACTAATGTGGATTAATTAATTATTGTCAATGAGAAATAATTCATAGAATGAATTAATAACATTTAAAATAATTCAAACCATCTGTTGTTATGTGAGTATTATTTCTAATTCATTCTTTAAAATAAAGGCTGTACCTGTGTATGCACTGCTATACTTGCTGAATACACTCATTCACTTCTTTTCATCCTTTCTTGGATGTCACTTAGCAAAAATCTGAGGCTATTTGATATGATTAGGATGAAAGAATATGAGAATCCTGTTGATAAAGCAAATATCAGGAAATAGAAACAGCCTAGATGTCCATAAACTGATAAATGGATAATGAAAACATAACATATTTACAAAATGGAATATTATTCAAGAAAAATGAAATTACTAGGTAAATGATGGTTTAGAAACAATCATTCTGCAATAACCCAGACCCAGAAAGACCAGCATCACCATTTTCTTTCATTTGTTGAAGTTATGTCTGAATCTGCAGACATATATCATTTAAATATCCTCAGAGGCTAGGAAATTAATAACAGGCCATGGAAGATGATCTTTCAAGGATGCCATATTAGTCATGGCTCTCTAAAGGAAAAAAAATCTGACTATATATATACACATAAAATGCATAGAGTGATGTGGGATTCCCCTATGTATGCTGTGATTACCATTGATTAATAAAGAAACTGCTTTGGACCTATAACAAGGCAGAATTTAGGTAGGCAGGGAAAACTAAACTGAATGCTGAGAGAGAAAAGGCGGAGTGAGAGAGAAGCCAAGTAGCCCCACTGGAGCTGGACAGAACATTAGCCAGTAAGCTACAGCCACATGGTGATACACAGATTAATAGAATGGGTTAAATTACTGTGTAAGACTTAGCCAATGAAGCCAGAGCTAATGGGCCAAGCAATGTTTTAATTAATACAGTTTCTCTGTGATTATTAAGAGCTAAGCAGCCAGGAACTAACTAGAAGCCTCCTTCAACAAGAGTGCGATACAGGCTATGGTCTGGTTGTTCCAACAATGGCTGTTTTACAGGAGAAACACGAAGCATATTCAGTCCCTGAGAGTGGATATCTGTTCGGTTTAAATCTGGTGATAGAGTCCCAGGAAACTCCTAGAGCTCCTGATCTTCAGCCTGCATTGGATTCCCGAAAAAGTCAGTTCTAACACCAGTGAACTCATCAATAGGACAGATGAACCTGTCAGAGAGAGTGAGGGCAAGCAGCTTTCTTTCTTCATGTCCTTTTGTGTGTACTACAACTAGAAATTATGACCCAAATATAGGGTGGATCAATCAAGAAAATCCCCACAATCATTCCCAGCTACTTGTGGTTTAGTTAATTCCAGATGTAGTTAAGTTGACAATTAACTTTCAGTTAAGTGGTTAATCAAGATTAACCATCACAAGCCCACCACTTGTCTGCTTGACCCACAGTCACATCCCCTTAAGTCATGCTTATTTTTCACATGAAAATAATAAGCAGATCATAATGATGCCTAAGCTGATATAACTATCCCATACACAATCACACATATATCATATACTTTACAATGAGTAGAAATATTCCTTGAGGAATGCTTAGTCCTTTAGAATCTAATAACATAAATTTAAATATTAATAATAATATCATCTCAGTCTATGTTATATTGCATAAAAGGGAGAAGAAATCCGTCACAAGTATCTGCTTGATATGTGTGTGTATATACATATATATGTATATATATGCAAAAACTTATACTTATAATATGTCAATCACCATCGTCATTTCTCAACTAATCACATGGTCATGACTGGTATTTGTAGTTACCTTCTCCTAGTATCCATTCTGTCTTTCCCTTACCCTCAGTAAGTACTTCAGCAGGTCTTTATTCTTTATCCAGAGGAAAGACTGTGTCTGCATTACTGAAGGCTGCGGCCTTCTTTAATCCTGCAAAAACTTAGCTGTTATAGTTTACCATTGATTTTAATCACAGGGCATGGTAATACCACAGAGATCTCCTTCACCTCAGGCATAATCTTTCTTGCCACCAATGTGGGAAAACAATTCAAGCTTCCCCTGGCTTCCCGGATAAATCACAGCTTCTAACACTGCTATTCCTTTTTTAGCCTGTTGGCTTAAGGGCATCAGATGTTCAAAGTGAAA